>NC_069128.1:52831813-53136813 GCF_026914265.1 Mya arenaria | reverse complement strand
TAAGGTAATCCCAAATCCCAACTGCCGTCCATTAAGGAACCAAGGCCGCTTTCCTTGCCTTCTCTAACCCCTCTAGCCTTCTCTAGCCCCACTAGCCTTCTCTGTTTTCACATCGAAACTCCTCTAACTTAAATACTACATTGTTGTATATATATGACAGCTTTACAACCCAGAGCATATACGTTTTAGTAATTAGCAGGACAATATATGAATAACTGTACATTTGCATCAGGTCGGCTGTCAACCACTTCCATATTCAAATGACAATCAAATATGCCCTACATTACTAAACATACAGTATGTAGACACATATCCATTTTAATTAAAAGCTAGCTATATCTTAAATATAACCTTAATAAACGCATTATGTTACAGAAGGACATAAGTTGTTTATTAAATTTAAAACTTAAACTTCTAGAAAACAATATCTCCTCTGAAGAATGCTTTGCATTTGGTCATTTTACAAAATAAATGCCTGAAACTAAATTAATTGAAACTGAATGGCCGTCTCTGTAATCGAGGGCAGAGTATTGCTTCCCTTCCGCGGCATAATGACTTTTAATTTGTGCTCAGTTTCCGGGAGCATAATGATTTTTCATTATGTAAAGAAGTGACTGCTTCAATGTGTTTTTTTTTTCAAAATATATATTTTAAGACATAAAGAATGAAAAATATCAAGTTGATCATTATCCATGAATCTTTGAAACTTGCTTGCCTTGTGTGTATCTTAAAAAAAGTCGAGGGTAACCTTTTCTCTTTTTAATTAAATGGCTTATCCTTAAACACTATACAAAAATCCTAAACCGAGCATTTGATGTGTCAGAAGGCTATTTATGCTAAATTTAATCTGAATCGTTTATGGAAAGAGTACAGTTTGATTAAAAGATTTGTTTTGATTGATATTATGATTTGACAAACACTTTATTATGTCAACTGACCTGGCGGACCCTAGTCAACGCGGACAGATTATTGCTTTCGTGTCGCTGCTAAATGACATTTCCTGTTTCCTGAGGCAGACCGTCTTTTTCTTCATTATATTAAATACGTAACTGCTCAGGTGGTTTCTCATACTAACTTTAAGCACTAGATAAAAATAAAAATGTTATAAATATCATGAATACATCCCTTTCAATAAAATACCTTATAACTAAACGACAAATCCGACAATTTCATTAACACGGCATTTTATGTGTCAAAAGGTTATATAGCACCAGGTTGAACGGATACAATACAGTTGACTGCCTTTTTATGATTGATTTTTTTGTGTTGAATTCGTATTAGACTGAAAATATTATTGTGAACTGAGCTTCTTCAACACAGGCAGAAAATTACTTCCCTACAACTGCAATATATCATTTAATATGTTGCCAGTTTTCTGCGGGAAAATGTCATTATTAAAACATAGGAAACTGCTAAAATGGTGAAAAACTAAATTGTTATTATTATCTGTTTTTTCTTGATTCATTAATCGTTATATAAGTTTCCTTTGTTAGTGTCTTTAAGGTTCAAAGTCGCGGTTAACTGTTTACTTGGCTTAGAAATGGCTTACCTGTTTCTACCCTTAACACCGCAGTTGATGTGTCAAAAGGACATATTTCGTCAAATTGAACTTGTATATATCATGGAAAGAATTCAATGATTTGTGTAAAGAATTTTGTGAAATAATATATCATATATGTGTTCCCAATAGCACAAACAAATAGGTATGTGAAGTTGTCAGTTATGAATGAGAAATTGGTCGAGTCAAACACCATTCCTCGACTGGCTAAAATACATTTATAATATCTTGTTCGTAGATAGCAGCACGCCCATTGGAGCGGTAAAACACATGTTTTATGCCCAATGCCTTTTTTCGAAGTGTTACTTGAAGAAACACTAAAATATGTTTGCCTGAAAACTAAATGCACTTTGATGATGTGTTGTGCCGATTTATGAAATAGGTTTCCGAGTAGCTTATAGCCGATATTAGAAAAGCTTATAAATACCGAGCACAGCTTATAAAAGGAAAATGTATGACTCACTGAGTAAAGTTTGAAAATGGTTAACGTCCTTTCAAAACAGTTTTGTTAAGTTGATAACAAGATGTATACAAAATTAATGAATGTTAAGTTGATAAAATTAAAATGATTATCTTTATTATTTTACGTTATGTTCGTTTGCGGTAAAAGATAATTGCTCTTTGCACCAAACCTTCCAAGGATTTTTTTTATTACGTACGTTGCTCTTATTTCATTATGTACAGTTTGAATTATTATAGGTTTTCAGATGGATATGCATTCAATTCATGTTTAAATTTAATATTAAATGCCATAAATAAAACTCTTGGACTCAAAATTCTAACTTGTAAGTTACGATAGAATCAAATTGAAGTGAATACGTCTGGCTATTTAAGACTTGGCAAATATCTGAATCTATTCTATTTGTAAATCTAAGCATTGGATCGGAGAAGAAGAATGCCTCTCGCGAATCTCCACAAGACCAAATATTTTAAAGTATTAAGAAGACACTCCTGAACAGGATATATTTGCAAGCTGTTATCATACAATGCTCTTGGAGCGCTTTCAATTAATTTCAAATCTATCTAATTTGATGAGAAAAAAAAACATCTGCACTATAGCCTACTAAATGTTTCTTTGTCTTAATGTCCTGTTTGTAAGCTCTAAATTGTTCTTGAAAATACCATGTACTCTTTAAAGTAAAACATATTGAAATATCTGTAGTGTATGTTTATTTCATACTGCCTATATATTATCTGCATGTAAATAGCTGGTGATATTTGATAGGATTTGTTTTACAAAGCTTCACTGATATATTATTTATCACCTTCAACAGATTTAACGGGAATAAACAGACAAGCCGTCATTGAACGAAGCTTCACTGATTCGTGATTTGTAACGTTCATAAGAAAAATTTGAATGAATTTACACGTTTTCACTGAGTAGCGATTCGAAACTTTCAAGAGAATTAAAAACGGGAATGTAATTCCGGTTTTTTGTTCCATTATATGAAATTTACTGAGTCGTTATTTTTACATATTGGTGTTATAATCGAGATTGAAATGCTTGGTTTTCGTCCAATCGTACGACACCTCATTGAATCATAAAGTCTTGAACGAACCTTCAGTTTGTCACATCAGTCATCTTCTTAGCCATGGAAACAAACCAAAACAGAACTGAGCAGCACTCATTTTTCTAGGTTATAATTGAATCGAATATTGTACATGTTCAAATGAACACACACTTTTACTATTGCTGCAATTTGTTGAGTTGTCTGGCAAATTGTGCCAGATTGTTTCAAATGAATTTCAATTGAAAGCTCCAATTATTTTTAATACAACCTTAAACGTCAGAAGGTTTATTATATATCATTGTGTCCATTTTGGGTTGATACTAGAGATTTATATATCAGTCACCTTTAATGCACCATGGGAAACAATTATGGAAAACAGGCGACTCGTTTTCTTAGAGACTCTGACTGCGGGCAAAGGTAAATGCATGACATTAAGCATCGGCATACAAAACAATACACTTGAACAAGTTGTTTTGAAAGACAAAAAATCTTGACGTTATAGGTATGACGGACAACTAAATTCCGTTTAATAAATTTAGTGTTTTATGGATAGTGATTAAACTTGGTGTGTAGGTAGGTTTTTTGTCTTTGAATAGGTTTTAGGTTTGGTTTGGTCAAGGTCAAGGTCGCTGTTACGAAATGTAGGAAAATCGTTTCCACTCAAAAACTTAAGTTAGGACTGACTTTTAGAAACGCAACATTAGGCAAGCTAATGTCAAGAACTACTTTTGTGGTGAGTGGGATAAAATTCATTGTGAATTAAAAAAGAATCGTTTTACATTATTATAAGTTTTCAGTGGAATGCTACCTAATGGGAAGAGTTCTGTGCATTTATTTTGGACTCAGAGGGATAAGGTCAATATTATTTATATAGGTATAATGATCTGTGGTAGGTACCGTATGTAAAGAAGTATCTTCAGAGTATGTTATGGGCTTGTTGGGTGAAATTCAAGGTCGCTATTACTGACAATAGTAAAAAAGTGTTCACTCAATAAGTTTAGTAAACAATAAAATGTGGTTATGAAACTTGTCAATTTGTGAAATCTTACGCTGGGGTTTAAATTAGGGATATGTGAGTCATGGTCATGCTCAAGGCAGCTTTTACAAAAATATAGTGAAACCATATCTACTTAGTAAGTTAAATAAGGAATTAAACCTTTAGTATTTATATTGGTTAACAGAGTCAAGGGAACACATATTAACATAGAAGATTACTTACTTATCAGAACATCAAGTTAGCAATAAAGTATATTAATAAAAAAATTGGAATTAGCAATCTTATTTGGAGACAAGGGTTAAGAACATATACGGGTCATTTGTATTTTAGCTAAACACTTTGAAAATTAGAGTCTGCTCAAAGATGTGAATTGCGAATAGTCTCCAGTAGTGAAGCTCAGTGTATATACGTACCTTGAAACTCCATAAGATGCTAGTTATGTCAAGGCCAAAGTCAAAACTACAGATTATATAAAAAAAACGTTTCACTCAATATAATTACTTAAGAATGGTGTGCAGTGGATAAAATATCGCGGTTTAAAAAAAAATGTGACCGGCACTTGTTTATTGTCATCTAGCTTTCCGCTCGACATTCCTTTTGGACTTAATACATAACACAGGAAACAGAAGCTTTAGCTGGCGTTCGTTGTCTTTTTTGAAAATTTGAACTGATATGGCAGACACATGTTTGTAGGAGAAATGTTTGAGGCCCTTTTAGGACTTAAATCCCGTATGAATACTAAATGTTACATTACACTTCGGTGTTCAGTGATTTATCTATTTTGGATATTTGAATGTCATTTAAGGATCGCCGGACTTTCATATAATCATTATCAATGGTACAATTAGCGAAGTCTGGCAAAAATATGATAGATGTTCGGTCAACACAAAACACAACAGCGCTCAAAAAATATCAGGAAGGAACACTGGTATGAAGATAATTATTGTGAACCATGAACAGATGAAAAATAGAATGATAACTGTACATATAAAACACAGTAGTCAATGTCGATACTGTTTTTTAATGTACATTCTAAAATCATTTAACAATACTATGTATTTGCCATTCAAATAATTTACCTTTTAGTACTCAACCTTCATATGCAAATGTCCCCCCCCCCCGAAAAAAAAGAATACCCCGCCGTATCACAGTTATGTTATATCGAATGAATGATTAGCTTACACCATTTATACCATTAACACTAATTGTAAGAGCAACAATTTTTTTATTCATGTCGATGCTTCCAACTGTTGACTTTTCTGCGTTTGGTGTTTGTTTGTGTCGGTACTTTTGTCGTATCTCAAAGATTATCCTTTGAGCCATTACCTGGTGCCTCTAAACAGACTTTATAATTGAATTACGGATTACTAGGCTGGTCCATGTTGTTTTCCTTTATAAAATCCCGTGATCAGATAATTCTGTTGATAAAAGAAGTATTTGATTCAGTGTTTTTCGTAATTGTTCCTAATGAAAGATTCAAACAAATGAATTTTATTCAATCTACAACAACTCTTCCGAATTAAATTATTGTGTCTGCCTTGAGCGCCCCCCGCCCCCCTTCATTTGAAATTTGACTCTGGAATGAAGCGACTAGCGTAACTTGGCTTTAAAGTTTTATACTTTGTGTAGCGACATTTTGTGTGCATTCATTCAGTGATTGAAGTGGCACTATTAATTACTGATAACAAGATTGTAACCGTGTATTTAAAAGCAGAAAGCGCAAATATATTAAATGATTGGTGAATGCTTAAAGATTTACTGGATCTACTATAGTCTCATAAGGTCCGTTTTTGGAATATTAAAAACAATATTATTAAATGTGGTCAATCTTATTTGGGAGTAAGAGTGCATCTTTAATTAAGTAACATGTGTTTCAGTTTGTTAATCAAAACCTTTCGGTATTGTGAGTAACGAAGTATATGTGCCTCTGCACTGTCATAAATTAATAGTTCCTGATGTATGTGCTGTATGTAGTGTAATTACCATCCATGGTGTATTGGTTAATGTGGCAAATCCATGGTGTATTGGTTAATGTGGCAAATCCATGGTGTATTGGTTAATGTGGCGGATCCATGGTGTATCGGTTAATGTGACGGATCCAGGTGTATTGGTTAATGTGGCGGATCCATGGTGTATTGGTTAATGTGGCGGATACATGGTGTAATGGTTAATGTGGCGGATCCATGTTATATTGGTTAATGTGGCAGATCCATGGTGTAGTGGTAATAACTCTCATAACGCTCATACTGGTTATCTCCTGTCTATATATTATGGTCCACAATCTAACAAGACAAATATTCTCACTGTGTTCGGATGAATTTCCCAGATACGTGTTACAAGAAACGGTCGACCGTATCACCAACCCACCCACCATTGTTTTATGTGATATCAATGTATTGTTGAGCAATGGTCAAGAAGAGAATAGAATTTGACAGTTTCTATTGTAAATTGTGTAAAGACTAACCTTCCTTTTGTAGCATAGATTTCTTAATGTTTGTGAACTGCATTTCTAAAAAGAACATTGAATCGTATATACCATCAGGTCCAGTATACCCCTATGAAAACTGTTTAGGCTTTATGGATCTACAGTGTATTGTATTCTAATAAAAACATCTTAACGTCTTATCAATATTCTGATAAAATTATCGAAGTGTCTTTAACTGCCAACTACTATTAACCTCAGGCTATCTTGATAAAATCATAAACTATGCGAAATGGCCGACGAAGAATTTTTCAATAATATGCAATAGTAGTTTTCCTCAGTAAATACAATTTTCTTCTGTAAATGTTGTTACTTACAAATTGACAGAATGGTGAAGGGATTTTGGTTTCAAACAAATGCAACTAATGTGTCTAGCTTTTCGACGTTTATTCAGAATAAACACCAATACACAAGCAAGTTATTGGACGTGGGAAAACAATACCAGAACAAAATTGCAGTACTAAAGAATTGTTCAAATCTGTTATAAGTACGTTATAACTCAATCCAAAATAACATGTTGTAGTCCAGGGTGCCTTTTCTATATTTTAGATTGAGAGAGCTACTTCAGACTGATATAAATATTTGTTCTTCCGGCCTGATGAAACAAAGAAAATAAACAGTGCAAAACATTTAGGAGAAACCATATGTATTTTGCTTAAATAGATTGGGTTAAAAAGAAATGTCTGGTTGTCATATACATGTATATTAGGTCCTAAATGATTTTATTTCTTGTAGTAATTGATTATTACTTAGATAAAACATTTTGGATTTTCCGACTATCTGATGTTTTTATTAAATTCAGTGCTCTAATACACCTTTCATTTTGTTTTTGTATGCATGAATGTAATGCGAAACAGATGTTTTGATACTGCCAATATTGTACCATTTTAAAACTATATGCTTTTATTTCCAGGTCACCAGCTCATGTTTTGATATGGTATGTATGTTTATTATGAATATCGAAAAAAAGCTCATTGAGCTTATGTGTCTTGTTATCATATACCCGACTTTAAGTAATGATTATTGTATCTTGTATCTGAATTCTTCAATAAGCAAAGCGTTATCATGATAATTTGTTCTTTTTGTATTGCAAAATTTGTGTTTTGATACTTTTAAAAGAAATTAATTTAGAATTAATCCTGATGAGCTTCGTTTTGTCATCATTTAAATATGAGCATGGAATTTCGCTTTATGCATTATTATATTTCAAACCTGTCATGCTTTAGATATTTAGAAAAATTAGGTCCAACTCAACTGGTCTATCTAAAGATATATTCAAGACTTTTAAAACATATATGTTATTGTGTGTGGATGCACGTCCTCGGGGTTTGAATAAGAACTCTCAACACGTGAAAATGTTGACTCTCTGAAGCATAAGTTGACTAGCATTTATGACATATTTATATATATTGCCCTTTTCAAATTGGGTGTGTGTTCCCCATTCCAAGGCGGTACCTAACAATCCCTGATAAACGCCCCTTGTGTGTGTTTATATCTTATACGAGATTAATAATTAATATAAAAGCAATTTATATATTTATAATTTATATATGTATATGTTAACGTGCGTGACGTTAACGTTGGGTTTTTTCCGACATCTTCGAAATACCTCTCTACTTCCGCTGATCGTTACAACCATGTCTACTGTTAGATTGCGTCAATAATTTGCTTAGTGATGCAGCTGACGTCATATTGTCGTCATATGTTTTGACGTGACGTTTTGGCGTCTATTATTCAGACGGAGTAGTATATATGAATTGTGAACAATTTTCAGAAAACGTCAATTTCAAAGTGCTCCGTGAAGCGCTAGATGGGTTGTCTTGACAACCATTTTCTTCCTTAATTTGAGATTTATTTATTTTTATTTTTCAAAAGGAAACTCGTGAATAGTCTATATACACAGCTGTTTATTGTTTGTTGATTTATATTAAAAACATTTTGAAATATAGACACAGTCTCAAAACTTTCCGGACAACCCTCGTATGTAGTGTGCTGTTTGTGAAGTGTTGTGTTGTTGTTCCATGTTTATGGTTTGTGATTGGTTGTATGTATTTCTGTGTCTTTGTCGTTGACTCTGTGCCATTAAACGGGGTTTAAGTCTAGCATTTCGACTACTGTACCTTTTTTTCTGTAGTTTGTCATATAGATAGTTTTTGTCTGTTCGGTGCCTTTGTTATCCTGCAGCTTGTAGCATCATATGACATCAAACTCAGCGCCAAGTGCCATATTTTATTTGACGTTTCTGATATATCAGCAAACTGAGTGACAATGCCAGATAGGCTTTTCACAAAGAGAGTGTCAAGGAAAGAATAATTGTTTACAAGAGAGTGACATGGGTAGGAAGGCTTTTTACAAAGAGGGTGTCAAGGAAAGACGTATTGTTTAAAAGAGAATGACATGGGCAGGCAGGTCTTTTCCAAAAATAAGGTTAATGGCCGACAGGCGTTCCACGCATTCAATTTATACAAGTCGAATGAATGTCTTGTTGATGTTTTTTACACACCTTCCATTACGGAAATACATTTTTCTTGATAATGTTTATGACAGAAACTGAAATGAGATTGTCAGGCTGACTAATTTGATATTAAACACCTTAAGAATAAATCTTCTAATAATATTAAATGGAATGCTCTTAAAACTTCAACAAGAGCACTGTGGATCAAATGCCAATCTCGATCAGTTTAATAAGGGGATTGGCTCGAAGAGTGTCAAATCCATACCTCTGGGATTTTGAAGCATGTTCAAATTGTCTCTGGCAGACTCTGCACCAGTTTTATATGAAAATCAAAAAATGTTTTTAGATTGATTCATTTTTTTGTCGTCGAGTTAATGGCAAATTATTATGCTATTTATTTTCTTCCGTTTGTTAGTTATAATTTTATATTTTAGGGATGGCGAAGCTTAGTGGGTTCAATCATGGTTCTCTGCTCATCGCAATATTCTACATTCTCGCATAACTTCCTGCCACCAAGAGTGGCTGATACAATGTTATTGATTATACGCGTTCCGGCGTTTTTGGTGATTTACCAGGTGACTGAAATTGATATTTCATATTTTTGAACATAAACAAAATCACATCAACGAAGTTTAATTGACGGTTTTTTTTTTTAATGACGACGTTATAATCAATATTTAAGGCATTCGATGCATATTCTGAAAAAAACAAACTATTATTAAGTATGATTTTAGATCCTAATAAAGCATATGAAAATGGGAAAATAATGTTTGTTTCAGTGAAATATCACAATGTATTTTACAATATGAATATCAACAGGAAATATATTTTACTTGTGGCTATGTCCCTTTGGAAATCAAACTTTTGGTGGTCATTTTTTAAAGTATGTAATGGGTTATATTGTATCATTCTAGCATATAATAAATGTTGCAAGTTTTGTCAAGATAAATAGTTGATTCAATGTCATAAAGCCATTATTAACACAAACCCGTATATTACACGGGGATATTGCAGTGAAGTCGACATTCATATAAACTACACTGGTTGTATTGTCTATTTTAAAAGATCTACCAGACGAATTACACGTTTCATCAGACGTATTTATGGGCTTAATCGGAGATATAACATGGATTGACTGCCAACAAAAGGTATTTGTATCGTCAGACATTACTTTCCATTTATTGGAACAAAGGACACATTCTTATAAACAGTAACAACAACGTCTGAGCCATGATTACGAAATATATCAAATCTGAACTGAGACTAAAGTGACTGAAAATATTCCTTTCATTGCGCATTCCTTCTTTTTGAGTAGTAATGGTGTAAATCGCTGAATTTAAGAATATTTTAAATTGTCATATCAACAACATAATTATATTTTCTTTAAATAACGAGAGTAAGCTTATTAATTTAATATAACAACGGTTTTCTGAGTCCGAGTCTAGACCCGGACTTGAGACGTTATCATGAGACAAGGTCTCGGGTTTTTAAAGGTGCATATAATAGGGTAAAACACAGTCTAAAACATGTAAAACCTCGTTTAAGTGTGTACTTTCCAGCATGGAACATGACTAACGATAAGTGGGATAATGATATCTTCACTTCGACACACTTACTAGTCATATTCTTTCCGTTCGTGTAAGATTCATTAAACAACGTTTTTTCGGTTGGTCCCAATGCATACAAAAACTTATAGTTGGGGTTAAAAGCCTTGAATTGAGTGTGGTAGATTCCCGTGCAACACATAGCATACGTATTCATGGTAATATCTTAAAAGTCATAAGAAGGTTGATAACTATGAAATAGAAAGAAAAAACACTGAACACTGAACTTAACGCTGCATATACTATTGTAGATTTTGTAGAAAAGAAAGACGAACACGTTTTTATTGCATTTTTTTTTGGCATGGTACAGATGAACGCTGAACATATTTTATATACTATTTTAAAAGGTATAATTCTAGCTGCTATGTAAATAATTGTGGTTTTAACAGATTCGTGTTTCAAGAAATGCGATTTCACAGTCGAACATGTATAAAAAGTAAGCCCAAAATAATGCCTCGACATATAATGATTATATAATTCAGATTAATCTCAATTATACTTTAAATCCATTTAAAAGCTGACAGATATCAGTACAAGGAACATTAGGGAGAAAGTGCCCCGTTCGACAAATGTGCTTGGAGACGATTTCCTACAGCATAACATCCACAATTTAACCATTCTTACCCATACACTGCATTGGTAAAACTTATTTTATGTATGAGTATGTGTCTGACTTTTGTTAGTCACGTGACTTTGAAAGCTAACCCCAGACTCTGTTGCAGTTGTCTTAATATGATTAACAGCACGCATCTATTAATATGCGGCATACCGATACTCAAAAATCTGAACATAGAGATGTATTGATTACGTTGTATTGTAGCATAATTAAATGTATATCCATTGTAGGTCACGTAATAAAAGAGTTAGAGTTTCGTTGAGGTAGGTACACAGAAAACCATCGACGAGACAAAATGTTAACATTTAATTTCTTTGAGGTGATTAAGCTATGTAAACGCAATTTGACCACACGCGTAATATCATGCAAAGTGCAAAGGGAAATATCGTTGTAAGCGTCCATGCAATGGGTTTATGAGATATAAAAACACTAATGCCTTTAACACAACCCGCTTCTAGTCATTGAATATCGTATGTGTATAGAATCTACAGTTGCCGAAAACCGTTTTCCACAAAACAGTTAATTTACAACCGATATTTCGTATCACCATTGCTCATCTTCGCCCGTTGATTGACAGGAAATTTAAACCTTAAAACATTTATCGACCAGGATTTTTAATCCTAAAATCGTTATGGAAACACTTACATTTACTTATGAATAGTATCTTTTATGGATATTGTTCAGAGCAAATAGTCGGAATACAACAAGATTTTCACTAAAGCTTACTTAATTCGATTGTCGCTTATCGTAAATAGTAGTCAAGTCAAAAATTGTCAATGCCCATTTCAACCGGTGTTCAAGTTAATATTTAATAACGAATCAGTCAATGAATCATATTGTCGGCTTCAGGTATAAATGAACGTCAGAAACAATATTGTATTGAAAAAATCGCATGTTTTAAGATCGTCAAGAAGTTTGTATAACTAACGTGTTCCTGTTATGTTCGTTTATAATGCTTATTTCGTGACATTGAATTTATGTCAAAGTTTGCATTTGATAATATTATTGCGGAACATAATTTGCTTTATGAAATCTTAATATCAACATTTTACAATATACTGTCATCCGACAACTATAAAATTAATGTATGCAGGAGGTTCGACTGTGATTTTAGTTTTATGAAAAGGTCACGTGCCATATTTATTCAAGTCACGAGCGGAAACTAACATATTACGGATTTCTAATGTGCATTGTTGACATACGGCTATTTCAAATCTTATTTACAAAGATAGCATAAATCATTAACAACTTGCACTAAATTATTACTGTAATACAAACAAAACGTTTAATAATGAACTTCAATCAACCCACGAATTTTACGACATTGATTCACTAACAGTGGAGGGGAAACAGTGGTGAAACAAAATGAAACAACGACAACAGGAGCGACAAAAAAATCAACAGAAGTTAATTGGAGTATAACCAACGGCGACTGGCAACTTATTAACTGGCGCGAGCTTGAGAAAACGATTGTGGCAGTTGTTTGGTTTTCGACAACGACGATAAAAATAACGATGTTGATGCAGATATTACGGCGATGGCAAAGAAAAAAAAATTGAAACAATGACAATGACAGGAAAAAAGGTTACAGGACTGGTATTAATGGCTTAATAAAGGCGACCATGTGTAAAACACAAATGTTAAAACTAGCATTATTTCAGGGCTAACATGTCAGAAACGTTTCCATTAGTTATTTAAAAAAGTTTAGATACAAGATTGCAACGAAAGGATAAACAATATGCATTTGTCTCTTTTGTATTTTAATCAAAATATCTTTATAGAATTGAACAAAATCGTATCGGCATGTATCGGTCTGTACCTCAGCCTGATGACTGTTTTGTTTCAAGTATAACGACTTTAGTCTCGGTGCTATCAATAGTTGTATTGAACACATGGTGTCCGTATTAAATTATTGTGATAGATTTTTATCCAATCCTATCATCCATCGTAATGGTTGTAATTGTTCATGTTTAAACCATAATGTTCCACTGAATATCCACAGAATTTATTTCAACCCTTTAAAAAATGTGTTGCTAAAATGTTTAAACGAGTCAAACAGGTTACTTAGTTGAAAATTTGTTATCATTATTAAGACCACGAGTTTTCTCCATTTGTACCGAACACTCCATTCTTAGTGTTTTTATAGATCTGCTCGCGCTTATATTGCTGCATTATGATTGTTCCAATGTGGTAATCCTATCGATTATCGATAAAGTTGTGCTGGTGCGTGTGTAGTTTGTTTATGGTATTTTTAGTTGTGTATGTGGTCCTTATACGTGTGTGTGTCCTGTTTATTGTCGTTGGTGATTTTGCACTGAGCCTCCAAACAGAGTCTTCATTTTAATGTTCGACTACTTGGCTTGTCACGTCATAGTAGGAAGTTATTTACATTAGATAGCGCATTTAATATGTGTATTTTTCTTCTTAATATTTTGGAGTTAAAATAAAACCAAAATAGAACAAAAACCCTTTTAAAAATATTGTTTTGGTTTTATGTATTTTTATTAATGACAATAAATTGATTGCGGAGTACTGGAAGCTGAAAGTTTGTCTGCAGCACAGAGTCAACATGGCGGGTGATCTGTTACATTTCGACTTCTTTAAAGATCGTTTGCTAGTTTTGAGTTATTTGAGCCGGAATAGAGTGACGAAACTGCTGCTGCTGCTGCTGGGATTTCTCCAAAAATTGACGAGCTGATAAACATTTCTTTTGATAAAAATGAAAGTGAACATGAAAGTTTTGGTACAGCTGAATGAAAGTAACGACATGCCTATCACTCATGAATATAAACAACATGGCAGTAGGTGTAATGGTTAAAATATTGTCTTAGGCAAGGTCTCCTTGTTACTAAATTTATCTCCATGTGTCTCAAAGTCGACGAGGTATTCATACGCGTTTGAAGGCTGCATACTACTTGGACTTATCGAGTGTGAATTCCGGTTCTTGAATAATAGCAAGATAAAAATTATCTGTTAGTGTTTTATAGTTGTAATTTTAAGTATTGGACATTGTTGTTCTGCGTTTCATTGATGTATGAAATGTCGAATATCAAACCTAATTTATACATTTATATTCGGTGTAATTTTTCCGGCACTTCATACATCAATGAAACGCAGGAAAATAATGTTCAATTCTTTTTTTTTATAAAACTACAATGTATTTTCTTAGGCAGGAGCTTGTGTCATGCAGATTTCTTTTTTTTTTCACATACAACGTTAAATAAATAACTTATGAATGCGTTTGAAACTTTGAAATTGTAAAAAGAAAGCAAGGACACTAACAAACCAATACTATATTCGTGACAAATGCTTCTTACATTAGTTTTTCTATATTCTCTAAAAGGTGAAGAAAGTGTAGGCTTGCTTCTTATAAATAATTATACATTATAATATGAAGGCAGAAATTGTTGACGCAAGGTTTTGATTTACCGACTTACCCTTATTGTACTTCTGATGTATGTTTGAGGAGCTACATGATACACTCACTTGTCAACCTGTGTATAATGTATCACTATACCATATCGTTATAATTTTCAATTTAAAATATAAACGTTTACCATGACCACGGTTGTTCCTCTAGCTTTAATACTCTCACATTTCCTTACATGAATAAAACCAGAATGAAATGCAAAATCAATTCGTTCCAAGAGCCTGCTTGCAACATTTCCGCTGAGAAGCTATTGGACAATTTGTTTCGGATTCAGAGATTATATAATGCATTTTTTGCCGCCAAAATTAATCATATAACGGTAAGGCTTTGTAGTTCGTGAATGATTAACCATCCATTGTAGTGCATGCAGAGGTCGAGTTAAACGCCGTGTTTTATCCAATTTCTTTGTTGACAGAACATATGAACACATATAAAACATTATCGATCTCTAATTTGAATGTCATATCATATTGATGGTATTGTAGCAATCATAAACATTCACTGCTACTTAAAATCCAAATACTGCAGGTTGAAAAGAAATCCCATATGTACGTTACATTAATTGTACTAGACAATCTTAGATACAGAAATTAATTTAAAAACCGGTGAAAATGCTATTTTTGGGTCATTCTATACAATGAATTGCCTGGAACTATTAAATGTGAAATGAGATGGCGGTTCCTGTAACCGGGGGCAAGGTATCGGTTCCCTACCGCTGCAAAGTGAAATTCGATTTATGTCTAGTTTCCGGAGGCAGAATGTATTTTCATTATATAAAATGGAAATACCACAATGGTGTCTCAAAATAGATTTTATGAAATCTACTAAAGAGAACGTACTTCATTTCAAATGTACCATGATTCAATAACCTTTGAAGCTTACTTTCCTTGTAAAATTAAATGAGGAAATTATTTTAGACCTTGTTAAAGCGAGCTACGGCGATGGTTGTCTTTAAATGATTTAATAGTACCTCTTTAGAGGTAGCACTTTTGCTCAGGTTTGATTCCTTCGTTTACAGGTGATGTTGGTATCCGGTTGTTGAGTTCTTGAAATTGATTTATCAGTTTGCATATAATTGTTTACGTAATACTTAAATGTTTTCGAGTTGATGCGTGCTCTGTTTAGGCTTATATATTTTGATATATTTATGTTTGGTAAATGATGAAACAATTGTGAGGTTATGACCATACTTATGTGAAAAACTACAGAAACAAGCTCAGTAGCCAAAAGATAAACATAAATACCGTTTAATGGCACTGGTAAAACGCCAAAGACATAGAACACTTAAACAAAAAATCACAAATAAAAAACATGGAAAAACAGCAAAAAACTCCACAAACAGCAAAGTACATATATACTATATAAAAAAACAGGTATGTTAACTAGTTAAAGCCATATGTTACTCGAGTTCTAGTGAACTTTTGTTTTTCTGGCCGTTCCAAGGTGTTACTCCCATCATCTAACTGTAAAGCACTAGGCGAGGGTATGGTTTGTTTGTGGTGTTTGCATTGTTTATATGGTGAAAGTTTATTTTTTTGGTTTGTGTATGTGATGTTTGTATGTTTGTGCATATACCTCATCATCTTTTGCCCCTTAACAGGGTTTATGTGTTAATGTTTTTTTAAATTTTAGTCTATAGGGCTTGCCTTTTTTCATTGTATTCTTGTACGCGTTAGAATACATAAAGCCAAGCGTAAATGTTTCTCTTTTGAAAAACAATTGCTTATCCTTAACAGAAGAAAAATACAACATAACAGTAACACCTACTGTCATTTGTCAGATGGCTATATAGTTTATTAAGATTCTATATCTCAAAAAATATAAAGCTGAATGTCTGTTTGTCAGTGTGTGTTATTATGCACTAAGCCAAAGAAAATCTAATATATATTGCAATTATCTTAAAACAGGCAACATAATGGTGTTTTGTCAAAATATAGCTTGATAAAACAATAGATTCAACATTCTCACTAATTCAGCATTCAACGTGGTAAGTCTGAAATCTTAATGATTTTTTGCTTTCGGTTTAGAAACTAAATCATCGAATGAGATATAAGCACTTTAAACAGCATTTATGTCAAACATGAACAGGTTATAATACGGACCATGATCCATTAATGTTCTAAACAATGGTATTATTTAAGTGTTTATTGTTATTTGTAAGAAAACAATAATGTAATATTTAGTGTTGAAATATAGATACTTCCCTAATTTTTGCTCCATTTGAAAGAAACATTATCATTTTGAGCACACAGATCAATGTAAGTGTTATGTGTCTATTCAACAGTTGAGCCTAAAACCATGAATGTTTTAACATCATACAAAAGCATCTTAGATATGAAATAATGACAAATGCAACGAAATAAATTTACAATCAGCACAATGAAAAATAGAATTGTACAATATAAAATGTAAACATTCAACCGATTAATGGTTGATTGTAAAATGTAAAACGATGTTATAAACCTGAAAAGCAAAGATACAGGTGTGGACTTGTAGCAGCGAATAACCTTCATACTTGATACCAGCAAAGTGGGTTCATGTAATACTTCAAACAGATAGGGAATAATAATCCATTGTCACTACAAACACGTCCACCAATTAAATTACAGAGAGCGCATTTTCCGCATTCAAAGCTGAAGAACGAATGTCAAATTGAAAATATAGATATTTATTCTGGTCAAATTTCTCTGCCTTTAAACCAATTCATTCTCATTACCTTATGTACTTTAAGATTAATCCTTTCATATGAGTTTGAGCGGAATTAAGCCCAATCGCAGGGACCTGAAGCGGGGCGGTCACAATAATGAGCAATTATAGCCAATGCAATGTCAGCTTTTAAAATTCAAAGCTTCTAGTAAAATGTTCTTATGACATTCATTTTAGAATGGTGGAAGGTCACACACGATACTTCTTACAGATAACAGTTAATTGTAAAAATAGCTTGCTATATGAAAAACATTGTACGTTATGTTTCTGATTCAGCAAATTCTGATTTTTTGTTTGGTTGTTTTTTGTCGGGGAGGGGGGGGGGTAACTCAATCGATCGATTTTTGATTTCTTTATTATCATCTGCGATGTTGTATTGTTTTATTGATATTGTATCATTAAAGACCAAATAATAAATTGGCAACCACTACGTCTTTTCGATATCAATAAAACAAAAGTGATCAGTTTAACGCTTGGTAAATATTAGTAGACCATTTCTTTCATATAAATATTTGTATTTTCGTATGCGTGGAATATGATTGTAATGTGAACAAGTGAGATAACACATGTTATCAAACCCTAATCAACAGTTTAATGATCAAATATCAGAACTATTTTAAAGAGACGAAGGTATATGTATGCTTTATAGCCAAAAATGAATTTTAATTGCCATAATACAATATAAACTATCACTAAATCAAAAAGTTGAGAGATATGAGTCACCTTTGACATAATGTTTTCTTCATGATTGAAGTATTGGTCAATTTATCGTAAGAGTTTAAGGCGACATCTATCGTTTCAGAATACATTCCTGATAGCATTGTTGAGACAATAAAGGCTGTGACTTGTAACATAAAGGCCTACACTTGTTTATTACATTAAGACCTTTATCGCCTACGTCATCGTCCGACACATTTCCGATAGCAAGTGCCTCCATTGGATATCTAATTGTTAATATAAACTAGAGCCTATGGCGAGATTTCCGGTCCAAGATTATATATCCTCTCCACAAGGCCATAGAATATCGCATGAAAAAATTAGATTTCCCTGAAAAGGAGCGGAATATACTATATTAAACAAGTTACAAGAGTGTTGGATATATATTCATCCTCTTAATAAAATCATTATCCGATAATTATTTTGATTACAAATAAATACAAACTATAATTAATAGAAACTAATTGATTAGAAACTATCGACATTTTAGCCTGATAAATCCTGTTTTCTGATTGAAAATCTCTCTTATTATCTCTATAATTTACCACTTATTCCTAATTACTTATATAAGAATATTTAATACAGCCTATAGATAGATTTACTTATTCCATAAGAGACGAAAAAGTCTGCTGGTTCTATCAGATCAATTGAATGTAATGGCGATAACTACTGTTATTGACGTACAATAAGACAAGTCCATGACCCTGCTTTGGAATGATTCCCATTAAGCTTTACGTGCCTCAAACCATTCTGTTCGAAATGGAAAGGAAATGGTTCGACTCAAACAGCGAAATAGATCACGAAATATAAATCTTGGTGCTAAATGAGTTGCTATCTGAAGTTTCTTTGAGGCAAAATTAATTATCATTGTATAAAAGAAGTGCTACGGCCTTTTTTTCCAAAATAAGTGTTTTATTAAAGATTAAATGGAGCAAACAACGATGGAGTCACCATTTTCTCCTTGACTTTATTTATTAGTCTTTGAAAGAAATTTGTCGTGTGTTTGACCTCAAGATATTAAGTTTAAGTTCCACTTCATTGAATGAATGTACAGCTACGGTCTTAATATCTGATTGCTTTGTCTCAAGGCCATATGGCAAGGGAATGAGAGAAAAGGGGTTACGCAAATATCTAGAAAAGATAAAACGGAAATTTGTTGTTAGGTCTTCTTTGTACGAAGTTTCATTAAGTCGTGATTGGACACCTTCAAGAGAGAAAATAGGAATAAAGCCGGGTTTACGTCTACTTGTACAAAGTATAACAGACTCGTGCTTGAACACCTTCAACAGAAAATGAAAGCGCTGAAAGCGTAAAAAGGCGGTTGGCGCGACAAGAGTCTTCTTTTTTTCAATTTTGTTCAAAGGTTACAAAAACCAAGTCGCATTTTTTTTTAAGTTACCAAAACTCTAATATATAAGTGCCTGTTAGAATAGGTACTACAAATTAATGAATTTGATTATTATTAGGTATTAAAAAGTAACTGAACAATCTATATATTCTACGACATAAACACAACTTAAATTTAGCAAGATTTTTCCTATTCCTACCCGATATTGGCTGAGGGTTTTTTTATTGTTGTGGTAATAAAAGTAATACAGAGTCTTTTAGTCACTGACAAGACGTTTCCATTTTCGGCTCAATTTTTATCACCTTTTATTCCATCATTTTAAGACTATTCTACCTCGGTTCGCTTTCAAATTCATATGAACTTTGTAATCTTATGAATGAATTCAAATTAAAACGATCTTTAAATACTTTTTTTCCAAACTGAATAATATGTCCTACTCTGTAACCCCGGCGTATTAATTCTTTAACAAAATAACTACATCGTCGAATATCTTTCATTTGGAAGAAAAAGGTCGCGTAACAAAAACATGAAAAATGGACAGTGAATTATTATAAGGGCAACCCATAATATCAGTTTATTTCCTTATTTCAAATTTAACGACAATTAAAAATATTTTAAAAATGTGATTTCAGTTGTAATAAAGGCTGTGATTTTGTTTGTATATTTTCTTTTCAATAAATTGATAATGCATATTTGTTAATTGTTTTATTTTCGAAATCATAATAATGATTAAGATCAAGCTTTTTTTACAACTAATGTCAACGGAATCTTCGTACAACATCGTAAATGTGTATTGCAAACGAACTAAATCCTTTTTATATCATTACAATAACGTTGGTGTTTTAGTACTTAAATGATCTGGCTATTAAGCAAAATCCAATTTTCTTTAATGAGGAATAAAAACCATAGTAGTGGTCCTTTTTGTCAGTTAGAGCAGACCTGAAGTCTACCTATGGAAGGTACGCTATTGACAAAACGAAGGCAATCAATGCCTTTATTGATGCATTACTGTTAAGACTTCAAGACAACAGTTGTGCAAGATTCGATGAATTAGAACTTATACATTAGGGAAAAGTCATCAAAAAATGACAGTTTGGTACGGACGTAAGACCTCGATCAATATGGCGATTACCCATATTTAATACATTGACATGCATGTGTTAACTATAATAATCATATCTCGTGAATAAACACATTATAACGAATAATTACAAGTGCTTATACGTCTGCAATAGATTATTATCAATGTATTCATACAAAACCCTTCCTAGAATTTGAAGTTTATGTTTGCGGTAATGATTTAAGAATCATTTGGGCTATTTACTCACTCACCAAGCTTATCAATCGATTGGAGATAAACCATCAAACGTCTAGTAGCATGCTTAGTGCAGATGTTGTATAGATAATTCATGTCACGCATTCTATGAAGCACGTCAATAAAAGACATGAACAAACGCTGATAAAAGACAAACCAATATATAATCGGTTTAATAGCAAAAGGTACAAATCGAATTTTAACCCGTTAAGCTGTTATCGTGCATACCGTAGCAGATAAATTACAATCATATATTAATTTACGTCATCATGCGCAACAATATTTAAAATGAGATATATTTTAATGTGCATCCCTGAAAAATCTTTGATAGTTGGTTGTTATCATTTTATTTTATAATATGAGCATATATGATGTAGAAAGACATCTAGTTTTTTAGCAAAGCCTATTGTCGGAGGACCTCCCGGCCGCTTACCTTATGAAGACGATAGTGGATATGATACTTGCAATGATGATAGAGAGGATAGGGAAAACAGGGAAAGATACCATAGTAACATCCATGTACATCTATAAAAAATGTTACCATAATATTGCTGAAATAATCGAGAATAACCTGTTAACTGTTCATAAGCATAGAATACAGCTAAAGTTGGACATAACGCATTCGACTTGTACTCGTATTATCATCTGGACTTCGTAAGCACTGGAGCAATTAAATGTCTTCTCAAATAGGTCATTGACTATGTTTTACTGGTAATTGTTAAAACAAAACACATAATCAGGTGCTAGGGGGAGTTGAGATAATTTGAATTTTCATTACGGTTAATAATGAATATTATTATACCTCACGTGATCTGCTCATGTTAATTTCTCATATACCCATTATGGGCAACTTCGTACTGTCACACACTGACAGTACCGTTTTGACAGGTTGACATGATACTGTCACATAGCACGCGCGTCTAAAAAAAGGCATTTTTGGGATTCCCAAGTCTGAGGTGGTAAGCGCTTATTAAAATGTGTTGTAAATCTGGTAACTTCCGGTGTTTGCATTATTTCTTAACGACATTTGCAACTAATGAAAACAAACAACCATTACAGAATAGATTGATTTAATTTGAATGTTGTATATTGGTAAAACTTCTTTATATATGAATATAAATGTAACTGTGTTCGGTATACTAAAATAATTATTGCATGGCTTCCAGTGTGACAGTACATATTGTCAACATTCGGGTAAATCCTGTTACCCTCGGCTTCGCCTTGGGAAACAGTATTTACCTCATGTTGACAATATGTACTGTCACACTGGAAGCTATGCAATATTTATATAATGTTCAACCAAATCGAGAATTGGACGCATTGATCGTACGAAAAAGCACATGACCGAACATCAAAGAGCTAAATTATTCTACAGTTGACCAGAAAAAGGTGTGATTAAATGACAATAAGTACATTAAACATAAGGTAATGACACTTTCATATTTGCTTTTCATTTCAAGTGAAATCTGACGTTATTTGAACTTTAGTCCGGGAAAATTTTAATATTTTGTTTTTCTCTCAATTAAATCTTTTCAAATGATATCGAAATAAAATGGCATCCAAAATTCATATTTGGTAGGATAGGATCCTTTAAGTTATACATAGTAGCTGTTTGTTGTATGAAGTGTCTGTTCGTGGTATGAAATGGCTGTTAGTGGTATGATGGTGCGGTTAGTGGTATGAAGTGGATATTAGTGGAATAAGTTGGCTTTTAGTGTTATGACATGGCTGTTTGTGTAAAGTAGTGGATGTTATTGGTATTAAATGGCTGTTAGTTTATAGACATCAAACGTATGTATTAGCTATAATTAGCTGAACAACTCATCTTTCGAAAACATCTTGTTCGACTTGAATCATTTATAGCCATAGCTAATTGTTGTAACATTTTTCAACTTTTCCTAACTCATTTTTATATACCCTTAAGTAGTTTACCAATGATCAGTTTTCTCGTTTGATTTTTAACAAATTAACTTATGTAATATATAAATCTTAAACAGGACATAGAACCAACATTCAATTGGATTTGGTTCAACATGTATTGCTTGTTCGTGGGCGCAATCGTATCAAGCTGTGCTTCTTGTTGTCAATATAATACAAGAGGTCAAAAAGTAATCAATTCGGGACCTGACAGCAATTGTAGAAGGCAATAAAGACATTAAATCAAATACATCAAATGCTCAAATGTGATTGGTTTATACATAATTTAATAACAGCTGAAAGCTGTTATGAATCATTCTACAGTTCATTTCTTAGGAAGAAACCAGAACTATTGTCGTACTTTCCCAATACAACCATTCGGACAGGCTGACTGCAATATCCAATGTATAGTGACCTTTAAATCTTATTCTACAACACGTACAAATTATCTTCAGATTCCAAATAGAAAGAGGCCGTGGGAACTTATAGACTATAACTGCTTACACTACTGAAATTGCTCCTGTTACTTCAAATAAACAATAGCGTAGGGCATACATTGTTAACTACATTAAGACTTTAAATTTCTAAGAATTCTTAAGACTTTTTGATTACCGCAAGCAAGAATTTTCTTTGAAAACGGAATTCATAGTCTGTAAAAGGCAATATTATTCACATAGATTTGCCTGAACCATTTACATTGTTTTTTTGGAAATGTCATGTTGGTTCCTAAACAACGGAGGCAGATAAAAGCTTCCTTATGGCTTTAATATGACACTTTTTTCAGCTTCAAGACCCCGAATTTCTTTTTCTTATGTTTATAAAAGAAGATAGAGCTAAAATGGTTTCTTACAATACTTGTGAAAAACTACAGAAACCAGCTCAGTAGGCAAAAGTTTAAACATAACCCCGTTTAATGACAAAGGGTAAACGTAAAAGACATAGAACACAAAAACAAAAATAACTTGTATGTAATACTTAAAAGATGTTATCTTTAATATCCAACTTATTTTGATTTAATATACTATAATGTTTGCTTGCCTTGTGTGTATTAATACGGGCTCAATATCGGTTGATATATATATGTTTGAATTTCAGGCAATTTTTTCACTCATTTGAAAAGAAACATATTATTAGTATAGTGAAAAACAGATAAGAAAGATTATAAGTATCTTCCATGGTCGATAGTGTAAGATAGGTTCATTCCGACCCGAGCGTAGGGTGTTTTACGAAAACAAGGTTTACCAACAAGGTTTCCATGATGCGCTACAGACGACAGTCTTCAACAAGGGAGGTAATTACAATATGGTGACCATTAAAAGAAGTTCCATACGGGCATTTTATCTTCGCCCGTGGGCAAGATAAGAATTTCTAGCATGGTTAAATTAATGGATCTACTTATCTGAAGTGGGAGAAAAGCGTTAATAAAAAAAACGTTTTGCATCAACCTATATATTGCCCTTCGAAGATATAGCCATGGTTAGTTTCAACCTATATATTGCCCTTCGAAGATAAAGCCATGGTTAGTTTCAACCTATATATTGCCCTTCGAAGATAAAGCCATGGTTAGTTTCAACCTATATATTGCCCTTCGAAGATAAAGCCAGGGTTAGTTTCAACCTATATATTGCCCTTCGAAGATAAAGCCATGGTTAGTTTCAACCTATATATTGCCCTTCGAATATATAACCATGGTTAGTTTTAAACTATATATTGCCCTTCGAAGATATAACCATGGTTAGTTTCAACCTATATATTGCCCTTCGAAGATATAGCCATGGTTAGTTTCAACCTATATATTGCCCTTCGAAGATATAGCCATTGTTAGTTTCAACCTATATATTGCCCTTCGAAGATATAACCATGGTTAGTTTCAACCTATATATTGCCCTTCGAAGATAAAGCCATGGTTAGTTTCAACCTATATATTGCCCTTCGAAGATAAAGCAATGGTACGTTTCAATCTATATATTGCCCTTCGATGATAAAGCCATGGTTAGTTTCAACCTATATATTGCGTTTTGAAGATAAAGCCATGGTTAGTTTCAACCTATATATTGCCTTTCGAAGATAAAGCCATGGTTAGTTTCAACCTATATATTGCCCTTCGAAGATATAGCCATGGTTAGTTTCAACCTATATATTGCGCTTCGAAGATATAGCCATGGTTAGTTTCAACCTATATATTGCCCTTCGAAGATATAACCATGGTTAGTTTCAACCTATATATTGCCCTTCGAAGATATAACCATGGTTAATTTCAACCTATATATTGCCCTTCGAAGATATAGCCATGGTTAGTTTCAACCTATATATTGCCCTTCGAAGATATAGGCATGGTTAGTTTCAACCTATATTTTTCCCTTCGAAGATATAGCCATGGTTAGTTTCAACCTATATATTGCCCTTCGAAGATAAAGCCATGGTACGTTTCAACCTATATATTGCCCTTCGAAGATAAAGCCATGGTACGTTTCAACCTATATATTGCCCTTCGAAGATAAAGCCATGGTACGTTTTAACCTATATATTGCCCTTCGAATATAAAGCCATGGTTAGTTTCAACCTATATATTGCCCTTCAAATATAAAGCCATGGCTAGTTTCAACCTATATTGGAAGATATAGCCATGGTTAGTTTCAACCTATATATTGCCCTTCGAAGATAAAGCCATGGTTAGTTTCAACCTATATATTGCCCTTCGAAGATAAAGCCATGGTTAGTTTCCCCTTCAAAATTATTCCTTATCCTAAAAGCATTCGACAATCTCCTTAAACCAGCAGCAATCACTAAGACCTTCAAGGGTTTCATAAGATAGCTTTCAAGCAGTCAATGAACTGTTAGAGGCTAATATAGTTATTAATCCTGGCTCTTTATGAATCTCAAGTATTACTCACTGGCCAGTAAAAGGTGAATTGTCTTACTGTCATTTGGTCTGATTAGCCACACATGTTTGGCATCATGATCAAGTGCTGGGATCAACCATTTCTTCTTGAGAAGGTATATTTCTGGCAAAACTGCATTTTTTTATTATTTTTGAGTACAATTAAGATATTTGTACGAAAATAAATCAATTGAAAAAACAAAATGTATCAGTTTTTAATATTATAAAATGTTGCTTAATTGTTTTTAAAAATATTTATTTTAAATTATTACCAAATAAGTTATGATAGTCAAATCCATATTTGATAATTTGGCGCAACCTCGTATTGTTTAGAGTTTTATCATGATTTTTGAAGAAAAAAGAAGTATTTAGCTAATTTTAGTAAATGAAAAACAATAAAATACCATTGAAACATTATTTGGTCATAGTAATTGGGATTTAAGAAGAACACACTAATGAGTAAAATACAATATGTAATCGAAATATTGCTGTTAAATATTATGTTAACGCTGAGATTAGTCTGAGAGGAATGGCGATACTATAACCAACATTTGACTTTGGTTATACATATCTTAGAAATAATTAACCGTTGTTTGCCTAGGGTCATTGCTCCGCAATCTCGAACACCTGACCAATAGGTTCACTTGAGTCATACATCGTAGCTGGGCAATCTCGAACACCTGACCAATAGGTTCACTTGGGTCATACATCGTAACTCGGCAATCAGTCACTCGTTAACGGTTGGTTGGCTTCGGGATAGACTGTGGCTCGACGCTCTTAAACACATTAACAGTTGTTTGACTTGGGCCATGGATGGTAGCTCGACAATCAATAATACATGACCAATATATTGACTGCGGTCATATATAGAAGCTCGACACTCTAACATCCATTAACGGTTGGTTTACTTGGGTCACAGACCGAAGCTTGACAAAAACACATTATTGTTTAGTTTCCTTAGAACATAAATCAAAGCTCGACCCATAGAACGGTAGACTAATACTGTTCGTTGTCATTTGTCGAAGTTGCTGTTTAAGGTATTGGAAAAAAACCTGATCAACTATATCGAATACAATCTGGTTAAAATTTGCCTGAAATCTAGATGAACTTTGGCTATGCCATATATAGATTGAGAAGGTACGTCCACGAGCCAAATATTACCCAAATAATTAAATCCTATATAGTAATTTATACAGACGATAACAGGAAAATTCATTATGTTTTGAGTAAGTTTGAAAATATTTTACGTCATTTCAAAACCTTTATTAGGACCGAGAGTCGAATGTAAGACAAATCGTTTAAGAGTTAAACATTTTTTTATATGTACATGAATTATTGGTTACTTAATCAAATAAATGTGGTTGTATCTATTTATTATGGCGAAGTTTGTTGAAGATCAATTATTAAAAATAAAAATGATTAAAACTATTTGTTACTACACTTATCCGAAATTCTTACGCATCAATAAATGTTTGTTTTTTCCATATTGCTTTACTTTTAATAAAAATTATGAAAATAAAGATAGTTCGTATTATGTCAATATTTGTTAAAAAGTGGTCAATGATTAATTGATAATAAATGCATCCACGCGGTATAAGTGTTAAATAACGTCATTTTTTACTTGTTGCTTTTTCTTGCAATATTTTTTTCGAGATTTTTTTTCCTTGCCGTTTTTTTAAACGCTTTGATGTCCACAATTAACAATATAGCTAACACATTTTCGATACAATTAAAAAGCGTTAAAGTTGCAGCTATTTAATGCTAACTGATACTTAGAAGAATAGTTGTAAAATATAAGTCACCTTTTATAAATGTTGTCCAAACGTTTGCATTTTAATCAAGTTTAAGTTATTACCTTTGTAAAGCTAACTTTACATTATAAATTATGTTTCTCAGTTGAACAATCAATTGTAATCCTGTTTGTTCTGTTTTAGATTTTAATTTACATGTTTTCTTCATGATGTATTTATCTGATTTCATGTCGTTATGGCAGTTAAGATTAGTCAACAAATTTTCGAAAGACAACTTTGACACTGCTTGAAATAACTGTGTTGAAGTACGAAGATTAATTTTACGATACTAAAATTGGATTAACCATTTACCCAATGGAAGTATACACGTCTATCATGTTGAGAAATGGCTAACACTTTTGTCAAGTAAGAGTACATTTCCTTACAAAATTGTGCAGATAACAGAGGCTTTAATTTGTCACATAAAGCAATTAAGTCCAAAACGTACTAACTTCACTGATTAAATTTTCAAGACGTCATCAGACACATTATAAGAGGGTGTCTCCATTTAGAATCTTAATGTAAGTGTTGTTTTTTAAATGAGTCGATGTAAAGGAATCCTCTCCAAGATTAAATCTCCGCAAGTCCGTAGTCTCTCGATTAATAACTAGACTGCCCTGACTAGGAACTGATCATAATATGTCATCCAAGTTTCAAGTGTGTATTATAAAAATAAAACATAATTTAGGAGATAAGATATCATCGACACTACTGCGTAACGCCTCTTTGTTTGAAAGCTCTTTTTCCGTTGGAACTAACAAACAGGCAGACTTGTTGCAAATCCAAATTTTAAAGCAAGGGTTTGAGTGCTTTGCACTTTTATATCTTATTACAACTCTCTGAACGATTTTCCTCTTATGTTGCCTACTGTCGATTTCAGACGATATTATAATCATCGTATTCGGCTACATTTCCAACGGCAACAAGAGAATATATGAAACGTGTACTTTTGCCAGTGATCCTTGCTGAACACTTTTTTGGCGACATTTTGTAATCATGACACGAGTCTTCTTCACATGAGTTATTTGTATGATATTCATATAACAAATGGATTCCGATTTTCATCAGCATGTGATAGCATTCAAATTCAAATGAATAAGTTTATGTCAAACACATTCAATTTGGTATCATAATTAAGAATGTTTATTAAATTTAAAATAGTATTTAAATATTATTATAGTAATGATACTTATCAATAAAATACACAAGGCTGAAGTTACACTATTGTTATGTCTCGAACGTATTTCTTTATTTGTACTACGAAGCAGACGGAACAAACGTTTATATGACACAATAAATTATATGTGCATCAAAAATAGGCTATAATAAACCATGGTCACGGTCAGTAAGTTCTTGCAATAGCTAATTTAATAGAATAAGAAACCAGATATCAATATCTAAGCTTTAAATACAAGACTTAAGCCTATTTTTATAACGTATATATGTCAAATATTCTCGTAAACAGTGTTATGGTTTGTTATTTCTACCACAGGGCTTAGCCCTGTAGATTTCATGGTATTATTGTTACATTATTAATTTAATATTATTATCAAATTTTCGTTAATTTGTTCTTACAAATATTTGTAAAATATACATGAAAATGTTTTTACATAAGACGCCCAATTACAATTGCGTCTTTTTACAACATAATATAAATGAGAAAAGCTACAGAAACAAGCCCAGTAGCAAAAAGTTTTAACATGAACCCGGTTTAATGGCACTGGATAAATGCAAAAGACATAGAACATAACATCACAAACAATAAACATGTAAGAACAGCACAGACCTCCACAAACAGCACAGTGCATACATACTAAATATAAAAGACTAGGTTTGTTTATCAAAAATTGTATCCGCCTTTAAACGGTTAGTAAAATGTAAATTTACTGGGGATTTTAAGCAGTTTAAGTGCACAAACCTCACTCTTATCCCAACAATCCTAAATAAAGAAAAAACGCAAAAGGTAAATCTTATCAAAGTGTGCATTTACTTGAAGAAACTTAACATAAAACAAATAATAATAAACTTATAGGTAGACCCCAAGTACTTCTATGATTAGAGACCCCAACTCTATCTGCAGACGGAGGAATACAAATAAACCAAATTTTGTTCATATAATATGTGTACATTTAATAGTATAAAATCATAAAAGTTTACAACAAAACAAAAACAATTATTCAAACATGTATTTTAGTATTCAGCTGATATTAACCTATTTAAGTACACATAGATGTAACTGTTGTACATGTTCAAGTTTTAAAATGTAGCAATGATCTACAGCACTTCAAATGTTCACGTTCTATTTGCTTTCTTTATTCTAGAGCCCTAAATCTCAATTCAATATTGATACAAAACAAACATCACCTATTTGACAAATTGTACTTACCTAGAGGGGAAATTGTTTGACATTCACTTACAAAGTGCCTTAAAATCTTTGCCAGCTAACATGCTTAAAACTAGTACAGAATCTCGAATGCAGTTATCACCAAATTATAACTATTTCCCTGAATCTGAATCAACAGAAGAAAAACTTCTGTCTGAATAAAACCTGATGTCCGACTGTTAAAAGCAATCAGTTGTATTTACTATTATTTTGGAAACAGTATTACGTTGTACGTAAGTCTATGCTTTTCAGACAACTCATTTCCCAAAATTGTATAACTCCCATTTTTAAGTGTAGTAAAGGGAAGCGCTAACACTTGTAGTAGTCCAATTTGTCAGTTAAAACAGACGTGATGTGTAGCCTTGCGAGAGACGCGAACGACAAAATTAGGTAATCAATGTGTGTTTTTTTCCGGAGAATGATTGATGCATTACTTGTTGGAATTCAAGACAAATGTCGCGCAAAATCCATTACAAAAGAACTTATCCATCCGGTAAAAACAACAAAAAGGAAAACGAACAGTTTTAATTGAACGTTTCACATTCATTAATCAAAAATGCAATATTTAGATACAATGGCCTTGACCAGAACACTTTATTAAAATGGCAAACGACCCAGCCATTGTTTATTGTACATTTCTAGATTCTAAATTAATTTGTTTTAAGGCTATTGATTCACAAATATACGGCAAACATTCAATCATCATGTCTTCATAAAAGCGTTAAACACTTACAATAACTAAAAAGCCCTAATTAGAAAAGAAGGTCGTGCATTATCATATAGTAGTATACAAAATAAAAATGGTTTTATAAAATATTATCTTTATCTAAATTCTTAAATGACTATGAAAACTATCAAACAAACCTTTTTTCTGCAGACGGCTCATGTTTTAAGACAGAACATAATCATTTGAAACTTTTATACAGAAACCAAAATGTATGATTCAGACCCAAGCTTCAACTCTCATAAATCTGTAATACTTGAACATTAAAAATACACACTTAACACTTAAGGATTTACATGGAAATCTGACAGCACGACTACATCAGGCCTACACACAATTTGATATACAAAATGATATAATCCAGATTCGTCAGTAACCATCTGCAGCACTGTGATATCACTGTGATGGCTTTTCCCAATTTCAATGTCGACAGAAAATTATGAAGACAGATAAGATATATGAAATGATGTTTGAATGTTATTGTTTTATCGTTGCCTTGTATAACATTTGATCCCAAGACGGATTGTCCACGTCACGGGTGCGAAACAGGGGCTCCAGCTCGTTTAGGAGCTGTGAATAAAAAGGAGCCAATGACACTTCCGAGCTAGAGCAAAAGAACGGATATCATCGTAAAACGTAAGTATGACTCGTTATTTTATCTAATATCACAATTATGAGGGCTTATTTGGGAAATCGGGGAATGCAGTGCCATATAAATATGTTTAATCTTCAAACGTATTTGGGTTATTTTGTAAACATATTGTTAATAGAGTTATTAAACCGATTCTCCCATCAAACACATCAATGTTTACAAACGAAAGTAGTACATTTTCACCAATTTTCAGCTGAATTCCACTCAAGAAGCTTACATTTAAGATAAAGCCAGTAATATCGAGTGCTTTTATTTTGTCGGGAATACAAACGACCGCCTGATTTCCGGAATAAGCATGTTTATACTCCTTTTCTGGGTTGAGCTGGAGCCAAAGCCAGGGAGCTGGGGTCAAAGCGTAGAGGCTGAGCCAATACGCTGTATGATAATGCCTGTTTTGATGAGAAACATACATTTTGATGAGATACACAGCTCCTAAAAGAGCTGGAGCCACTGTTTCGCAACCGTGCACTTGCTTCGAATGGAACAATAAATGTACGCTATTGTAAAGAGTTGGAATTATCTTTGATAAAAAAATAATCAATGTGATAATGTACTAATGGCCAATTTATAAACTTAACGCCTTGTTTTGTCTCAGGACATTAGCTTATCACACCACGTTTGACCCATTGTTTGACATCCAGAAACGACCGTTTCCAGAACGAAGATTAGAATTCACTGTGTTTTTCTTTAGCTACGATTAGAAAATGGTTCGATGCAATTTTGTGTTGTTTGCAATTGTGTGTGTGGTTTCTAAATGAGAAGTTAGGTCTCTAGTTCATTGTCGTTTGGGCCCTCGCCTCGTGCCTCTAAACAGAAAAATAAGCCTCTAAAAAGCTTGATTGTATGGGTTAGGAAATTTCTCTTAATAATTGAAAACCATTCCCTTGTCATAATATACTTAAAAGTAAGTACAATCTGAAAATAAAACAGGCAAAACGAGAAAACAAAAATTGTGTGTGCTTTTCTGAAGTTGTTCATTATAATATTGAAAAAATAAACAAATAATAATTTGCTCTTTTGTTTTATCTAAAACCTGCAATAAGTCACTTTATATTAACAAAGTTACAAATTATCTAACAATCCCATTCAAATGGTGTTATTTGCCAGTTTGGAATCCGTTCACCTATATATCAACTAGGCTGTCTTAACTCAATGATTACATGCCAAAAGGTCTTAGATCCATTTTAGATAATGACAAGGAAGTAGAATTTAGGATAAAAAATGTAAATTTGTTCTTGGCCGTCTTTTCAATATGCCAATGAGCAAGGTCAATTCAATACCAGAATATCGGTACACTTAATTATATTTACACACGTTAATTTATTAACATTACTGTTACACCTGATCAACTTTTATATGTCCAATGCCAACGTGTCACAACTTCCACTCAGAGTTGTACCAGGGTTATCATCAGGTTACAATTACTATGTGAGAAAATAATTCCAGACGTGTGGGGATTCACTTACTGCCTTTTAATGGTTCATCAAATAATGTTTTACCAACCATTATATTTAAGCTGTCTGTATACGGGCATTTATATGCAGTATGGACCATTTTACACAGTGTTATACCAGACAGTGTAAGTATCAAAGTTTCCTGCTATATTATGTCGTAACTATTTTGTTTGGAGCATTCATCACTTGTCAACTGTCCATGCTCTTTTACAGTAGTGTAAACTTTGATTATGGTATTGTTTTGAAAATGTTAAATTTGAATACGTATTTTTCAAAAAAGATGTAATTTAATCCAATCTACACTGTATTGTATGAGTGACATTGTGTGATAGATGTGGACTTCATATTTATCATGCAGTATTGTTGCACATGAATTGTTTTCATCAAATGGCTCAATATAACTTATTTCCTACATTAAATCAAGGATGAAATGTTACTTCGTTGAATTAGTTTTGGTCGTACTTAAATAAAACCATTATTATTGTCAGTTCCCTTTGGTAAGATTAATTCTAATTGGGAGCTATATAGGCTCGTTCAAATTTACCTTAACAAACCGTATTATTATGTTGAATTTGAAAACGATGTTTCATTAATTATTGTTCAAACAACATGTTATGCATGTGTGTTTATGTGTGGTACGATGTTATTTCCATGCAGTACTGTTGAGTGTGTTTTCCATTATAATTTGTCAAAAGGATTTATTCTCTTGCCACTATTTCAAGAGCATAATTTGATGCAATTTAGATTAAGCAATATGTTTGAGCACTTTGTTATCTACCGTTCCCTACGACAAGGTTATTCTTATTCTAAGTAATGAGATAATAGTAACGCGAGGAGCAATATTGGCTCCATCAAGTGATCCAGGTTTCACGTCTGAATCAAATTACCATATTCTGTTGTTCTTTAAACGGACGATTAATTTCTGATCGATTGAATCTTGCGCGACCTGTTTCCAGATCTCATTCAGTAATGCATCAAGCATCTCTGTTAACGCATTTAATACCATTATTTAGTCATTCTTTTCTCTCGAAAGACTACACTTAGAGTCAAATTGAACTGACTCATCCGAACAATCCAATAATACGCGTTTCGTGTATCTGCTAAGTGGCTTTAAAGAAGCTACTTAGCTAGTTTGGAAAATCAGATGTTTTAAACACATAACGTAAAGATGTGAATTTAAAATATCGATTAAAAATGATTAAAGGTTAATAACATAATCGTTTTTTTCCTGCGAGCTGCAGATTGTACTCACTGCAGGCAATGAGTCAATGTTATGATATTTATGTTATTGGTATATAGCAAGAATAATTTTTGTTTTTCCTACATAAGGAAAAGTCTGTTTTATCATATAAATGTTATGAATAATCCATCCTGATCATACAAATTGATATCAATTTCCTGTCAATCAACGTGCGAACATAAAAAATGGCGATAAGAAATGTCATTTGTAAAATAATTGTTTCGTGGAAAACGGTTTATCACTCACCATCTGAATATTCCGTACGCGTCCTACATTCAATTATCAGTGGAAGATTGTGATATGCACCTCAATATAGTCGTATATCACATGTCTTTATAAACATTTGAGATCACTTTGCACATTGCTCAAAACTAGGGATGCAAACGAATATTCGAATATTCGATCAAACGTTTGGTATTCAAATGTCAAAATAGGTATTCGAATATTCGGAAAAAAGAGTAATTATACTAATTCTCAATAAAGAAAATTTAAAACCTTTTGCCTACAACACTGCTTTTGTTTATAAAGTTCGTTTGCTTTGTTTTTACAACGACTGGCCCCTAATGCCAGAGGTGTGAATGTGATGACAATACTAAACATGTGTCATATGTCATTAAGGGACATATCGTCGGGTACTGTAAAAAGTCCCCTTACTTTTACATTAACCGACTAGGAATCGGCTTTAACACCAATGTTTTGTCTTGGCTGCAAATTAAGCTGGGCAACATAGCTCAAATCGCCGTGATGATATGAATGCCATGTGCTACAATAATGTTGTTACATATATGTGCTTTAAATTGTTTTCCATGTTTCGATACAATGTTCGCGCTTTAAAATGTAAATGTATAGTATAGCGTTTTAGGTTATATTTCCTGTATTGTTGAACACTGGATGAGTCAAATCCAGATTTGTTTTCGTGTTATTATTTTACTAGTTCCCGAGTTGGTTTGGGTTTTCCATAATTACATTTAGTCAGTTTAAAAATCAATCTCAGAACGAGAATGCTTGTCCTACGGAAAGACCCTCCGTTGGCGCAAAACGCTATTTGACTAAGAATCCATCTAATTTCACATTGCTTACACATATAAAGGCAGCGGAATTGAAATTATTCGATTGTGTTGTTTGTTTGTTTATAATGGGTGTTTTTTTCCTGAAAATTTCGAATTTCAAAGGCTTATTTGGGGAAAATCTGGTTCCGCCGCTACGAAAAATAGGGTCAAATTGCCCCGGCTATTACTTAAGCGAATAATAATAGTAGTTTACTACATCTTCCAAAATAAATATGTATTTCGGTAATCGAATATTCGAATATTCGATCGAAAGAATTACCGAATATTCGAATATCAATTTTGCCATTCGTTTTCATCCCTACTCAAAACTAATTACATAAATGTATTACGTAAATCATTGTGCTCCAGAATAGTTATCAGGTGACATGAGTAGCATTCAATATGTAGTTGACACAAAGTCACGTGACAACAACAAACAGAGCACACATACAGATACAGATGAAGCACTGCTAATGCAGTATGGGGATGAAAATAACCCTGTGATACACAAACATAGATAAAGCACTGCTAATGCAGTATGGGGATGAAAATGACCCTGCGATACACAGACATAGATGATGCACTGTTAATACAGTATGGTGATGAAAATGACCCTGTGATACAGATACATAGCTAAAGCACTGTTAATGCAGTATGGGGATGAAAATGACCCTGCGATACACTGACATAGATGAAGCACTGCTAATGCAGTAAGGAGATGAAAATGACCCTGAGATATATATACATAGATGAAGCACTGCTAATGTAGTATGGGGATGAAAATGACCCTGTGATACATATACATAGATGAAGCACTGCTAATGCATTATGGGGATGAAAATGACCCTGCGATTCACAGACATAGATAGAGCACTGCTTATGCAGTATGGGGATGAAAATGACCCTGCGATACACAGACATAGATGAAGCACTGCTTATGCAGTATGGGGATGAAAATGACCCTGTGATACAGAGACATAGATGAAGCACTGCTAATGCAGTTTGGGAATGAAAATGACCCTGTGATTCACAGACATAGATGAAGCACTGCTAATGCAGTATGGGGATGAAAATGACCCTGCGATACATATACATAGATGAAGCACTGCTAATGCAGTATGGGGATGAAAATGACCCTACCATTATCAAAATGCTGCACCGTTTTAAAGAATACACCAACGCACGGTTTGTTACCTGATACATTAGTTTAACCACGAAAAATGTAAGGTGACCAATGAGTAGTTCAGTGTATCTGATAGATAGATAATATGCTGACTGAGCGTATATGAGTAGATAAGGGGTCAATGTGAAGAGCTCTTTGTCCCACTGACTTTGACATATGTTTGTTGCTGGTCTGTTGCTGAATGCCTTTTTGAATGTTAAGCACCGTGTTGCATCCTTTTTTGTACCTTTTAATTGATTTTATGAGACCCAATCTTGTTCTTATCAACTTATACTATACTTTATCCGCCTGGTAAACATTGTTTCATAATATAAAGTTATCTCTAAATGAAACGACATTTTAAAGGCAGTCAATCCTTTTATATCTCTGATTAAGCCCAATATTACGTCTGATAAATGTAGAATTCCTGCGGAAGATCTATTGAAATAGAATATACAACAACATTAATAAATATAAATGTTATCTTCACTGCAATCTTCTCAAGTAATGTAAGGGTTATTGTTAATAATGTCTTTATGACATTTAATCAATCGTGTAGCTTCACAAAACTTGCAAAATTTATTATATGCTAGAATTTACGAGGGACACAGCCACGAGTAAAATTTTCTCTCTTGGTATTTGATATTAAGTTCTTACACTAAAACCAACAATCTTCCTTTTTTTGTACGTCTTATCAGGATAAAATTTAATAAAATGATATTTAAGTTTTACAGGAAACGAACCAAATGTGTTAATTCATGCGATGGTAACGTCATTTCGGAAACTACGTCATTTGAACTTTGTTAATGTCGTAATTTAACTGTTTGAAAAATCGATATATCATATTTAATTCACTGATAAACTTCAGTCTATTAACCCTCGGAAAGCATATAATTACTTGAATAACAATAATCCCTCTAGATGGCACGATATTATGCGGACATTTGTGGGGGGCGGGGGGGGGGGTTGCGTTGCAAACAAAAAAGAACAATGACTTAACCAAATAAGCTTCGTGACCACTTAAATATAAATCATGACAGACAAACGGAAAAATATGTATAGCACAATTGTTTTATACTCGACTGGAAAAATTTGATCGATCAAAAAATGTTTTTGATTTTCATCTGAAGCTGGTACAGAGGCTGCCAGAGACATTTTGAACCGGCCTCAATGTCCCAAAGCTCTGGCTTTAATACCCTTCGAGTCAATCCCCTTATTTGTCTGAACCAGTGTTGGCATTTGATCCACATTGCTCTTGTTTAAGTCTAAAGAGCATTCCATTTGATATTTTTAACGTTTCCTTCTTGAGGTATTTATATAAGATCAGTCAACCAGACAATCTTATTTCCGTTTCTGTCATAAAAATACTCGTACGAAATGTATTTCCGTGATGAAAGGTATGTAAATAATATTTACAAGCGGTTATATGACCTTGTATCAATTTTTGCGTGAAACGCCTGCTGGTCCTTAACAATATCTTTGGAAAAAGCCTTTCTGCCCATGTCACTCTCTTGTAAAAATTACGTCTTTCCTGGACACCCTCTTTGTAAAAAGCCTACCTGCCCATGTCACTCTCTTGTAAACATTACGTCTTTCCTTGACACTCTCTTTGTAAAAAGCCTGCCTGTCCATGTCACACTCTTGTAAACAAAACGTCTTTCCTTGACATCCTCTTTGTAAAAAGCCTCTCTGACCTTGTCACTCAGTTTGCTCACAAATCAGCCACATTAAATAAAATAATATACTTAAGCAATACAAAAAAGAAAGAAATCATAATAACGTTGTATTTATTCAAGAATCGGAAACAAGATAAATAATCTTTACTTCAAGTCGGGTATGTAAAACAAAAAAACAATAGCTCAATGAGCTATTTTTCGACATAAATAACAAACATACATAACATTTTAAACATACCAATGAGCTGGTGAACTGGAAAAAAAGCATATAAATTTAAGAATGTAGATTATTGGAAGTATTGACAAAGCGGTTTGTCATTATCAGCATGCATACAAAACAAAATGAAAGATGGGTAAGAGCACTGAACTCAATTATAACATCAGATAGTCAGACAGTCCATATTGTCCAAATCTAAGTTATCATTAGTTTACCACAAGAAACAAAATCATTTAGGCCCTTATATACTTTACCAAATGTAATTTACGTCAATGTAAACATCACATGAATGAGACAATCGAATATTGCAATCCAAATAATGCTCACACACATCTACATATACAATTATGCTCCGTCATGTCATGAGGTATTAGACTACCAAATATTCCCGAAAACATTCAATGCAAACATACAACACTTCCGGTTTGAAACCAAAATGCTATTTCTAGCGTTTTATGTATATAACAACAAAAATTTCTTTAACATTCAGTTCAATTCCAATATATTTAAGCAATACAAATAGTATGGTTGCTCCTAAAAGTTTTGGACTGTTTATTTTCTTTCTTTCATCAGGCCGGTTGAACAAATAATTAATCTCTTATTTTTTTTCCGAGTGCAGACATTGGACTGTATTCAAAGTATGACAACTATAAATTATAGGTATCATTCAGACAAAAAAAAATATCAGTCTTAAGTAGCTTTCTCAATCTTTGATATAGAGAAGGCACCCTTGACCACATGCTATTTTTCATTTAGTTATAACGTACCTATAACAGTTTTGAACAATTATATAGTTCCGTCTAGAGATGGAACTATGCTTTTTTTCTTCTAATGTTGTTATTTCTCCTATCCAATTACGTGCTTATGTATTGGTGTTTATTTTGAATAAACGCCTGAAAGCTAGACACATTAGTTGCATCTGTTTAAAACCAACAAACCCTTCATCATTCTGTCGATTTGTAAGTAACACCATTTACTGATGGAAATTAATATTTACTGAGGAAAACTACTGTTGGATGCTATTAAACAATTCTTTCGTCAGTCATTCCGCATAGTTTACGATCCTAATAAGATGCCTGGGAGTAATATTATTTGGCATATTCAGGCACTTTGATATTTTGATCTGAATACTGACAAGATATTACGGTGTTTTTACAACGAAACAATACACTGAAGACCCGTATTAAGCCTTCACACTTTACATAGGGGTATACTGGAAATCAAGGTAAACTTGGACTTGAATGTTCATTTTAGGAATGCAGTTCAGACCCATTAAGAAATCTATGCTACAAAAGAAAGATAGCCTTTACACAGTTTACAATAAAAAAAAAACTGTCTAATCCCTTCTTGTCAAATGCTCAACAAGTCATCAATATCACATAAAATTGAGATTGGTGGGCTAGGGATACAGTTGACCGTTTGTTGCACCACGTCTCTGGGATATTCATCCAAATCCAGTGAGAGTATTGGTTTTCTTAGGTTATGGACCATAGTACATAGACAGGAGATAACCAGTATGAGAGTCAGAGTAATTACAACTAAACCTTGGGTCCGCCACATTACCACTACACCCCGGATCCGCCAGATTAACAAATACACCATGGATCCGCCACAATAACCAATACACCATGGATGGCCACATTCACAAATACACCATGGATCCCCAACATTAACCAATACACCATGGATCCGCCACATAAACTAATACACCATGGATCCGCCTCATTAACCAATACACCATGGATCGGCCACATTAACCACTTCACCATGGATCCGCCGCATTAAACACTTCACCATGGATCCGCAACATAAACCAGTAAACCATGGATCAGCCACATTAACAACTACACCATGTATCTGCCAATAAACAACTACACTATGGATCCGCCACATTAACCATTTCACCATGGATCCGCCACATTAACCACTACAATATGGATCCGCCGCATTAACCATTACATCATGGATCCGCCAAATTAACCACTACACCATGGATCTGCCACATTAACCACTACACTATGGATCCGCCACATTAACCACTACACCATAGATCAGCCACATTAATCACTTCACCATGGATCCGGCAAATTAACCACTACACCATGGACCTGCCACATTAACCACTACACCATGGATTCGCCACATTAACCTCTACACCATGGATCAGACATATTAACCACTACACCATGGCTCTGCCACATTAACCACTACACCATGGATCCGCCACATTAACAACTACACAATGGATCCGCCACATTTTCCACTACACAATGGATCTGCCACATTAACCACCTCACCGTGGATCCGTCACATTAACCACTACACCATGGATCCACAACATTAACTACTATACCATGGACATAAACCAAAATTATCCAAAACACCATGGATCAGCCACATTAACCCTTACACCATGTATCCGCCACATAAAACAATACAACATGGATCCGCCACATAAACCACTACACCATGGATCCGCCTAATCAACCAATACACCATAGATCCGCCACATAAACCAATACACCAATGATCCGCCACATAAACCAATACACCATGGATCCGCCTCATTAACCAATACACCATAGATCCGCCACATAAACCAATACACCATGGATCCGCCTCATTAACCAATACACCATAGATCCGCCACATTAACCACTACACCATGTATCCGCCACATTAACCACTTCACCATGGATCCGCTACATTAACCAATACACCATTGATCCGCCTCATTAACCAATACACCATGGATCCGCAATATTAACCAATATGCATACAAGACTACATTTTAAAAAATCAAGAATACAATAGATGGTGTAAGCATCAGGGCAGTATGTGACGTGTATGTCTTTTCTTTTTTTATTGACACCACGCTCTTTTGGAAACGCACAGAATCAGTGTCAATAGATTTTGTCAAAAACACGCAGAGCCATAATTATGTAAAGGAATCAGTACATTTACACAACAGTGCTTTACACAACTATATATATACTGTAACAATTAAATTGTAATGTGGCAAAGCAATACGCAACTTTGGAGGCAAGGCGTGAATATCAAATAATCACGTTTCCAGTTCTCGTCAGTTAGTCTCATTATTTTCCCTACGTGAGTTATATTTTCTATTTATCTAACTGTGTTTCCTCTCTCTCTCTCTCTCTCTCTCTCTCTCTCTCTCTCTCCCTCCCTCCCTCCCTCCCTCCCTCCCTCTCTCTCTCTTCTCTCTCTCTCTCTCTCTCTCTCTCTCTCTCTCTCTCTCTCTCTCTTCATTTGTTTTAATCTCACATTAGGAACAATTACGAGAAAACACTGAATTGAAAACGTCTTTTATAACATATAAAGTATCTCATTACGTGATTTTCAAGGAACGCAACAAGGACCAGCCTAGTAATTCAAATATAAACTCTGTTTAGAGCCACAAGGTAATGGCTCAAATGATACTAATTGAGATACGACAAAAGTATCGACACCTTAAACAAACATCACACGCAGAAAGGTCAACAGTTGGAAGCATCGACATGAAACAAAAAAAATGCAATCAAAATTAGTTTAAATGGAATATTAAAATTCGTCTAAACCAATCATTTATTCGAATTTACGTGACTGTGACACGGCGTTTTTTGGGACTTCTGCATATGAAGGTTGAGTATTAAAAGGTAAATTGTTTGAATGGTATATACATATTATTGTTAAATGGTTTTAGTTTGAAAATGCATAAAAAGTATCGACATAGACTTTCGTTTAAATGTGTACCATTAACAATGTAGTTTTCATCTGTTCATGCTTCACCATACTAATCATCATACCAGTGTTCCTTCCTAATATTTTTGAACGCTGTTGTGTTTTGTGTTGACCAAACATCTATCATCTACTAGCCAGACTACGCTAATTGTACTCTCGAGAATGATTATTAGAGAATCCAGCGATCCTTAAATGCCTTTAAAATCTTCAAAATATAAACCACTGAACACCGAGGTGTAGTTTAACATTTAGTATACATACGGGATTAAAGTGCTTAACAGAGCCTTAAACATTTCTTCTGCAACCATGTGGCTGCTATTTCATTTTAAATTAGCATAGTAAGCAGCGAACGCTAACAAACGCTTATCTTTTCTGTGTTATTTATTAAGTCCCAAAGGAATCTCGAGTTGAAAGTTAGATTACAATATGCAAGTGCCGGAACGCCAAGAAACCATGTGTAATCAGGACATTTTAAATTATTATATTTTGCATATCTAAATTAAAAAAGTTAAGGTCACTTGTTCTGAAGCCGCGACATTTTATCCACTACACACCATTCTTAACAACTAATATAAAGTGAAAAGCTTTTTTCTCATGTTCTGTAATTTTGACTTTGGCCTTACCTTTCTAACACCTTATATAATCTCAATATACGTATATACACTATGTTTTACCACAGGACACTATTTGCAATTTACATCATTGAGCAGACTCTGATTTTCAACGTTTTTAAGCAAACCATTGAGCCACATACCCGTATATGATCTCAACCTTCCTCTCCAAATAAGCTTGCTAGTTTTAATATTTCATTAATATATTGTAATGCTAACTCAATGTTCTCATTAGTAAGTAAATGTCTATGTAAATAAGAGTGACCTTGACCATGACCCTGACACCCAATATACATATAAAAGATTTAATTCATAATTCAACTTACTAAGTAGATACGGTTTCACTATTTTAGTAATATCTACCTTGAACTTGACCTTGACTCACATATCCCTAAATCCGACTACACACTACATTTATTTAAAAAAAAGTGTTTAGACGTCCGTCATTCCTATAATGATATAACCACCCAGGTTCAGGATTTGTTCTTCAGAAACTGGTTCAAATATAACGTTTGTTATGCCAATGCTTGATGTCATACTCTTATCTTTGCATTCTCAATCAAAAAGAGTCGCCTGTTTTCCGTTGGTGCATACAAGGCTTCTGAAGGATAAATTTCCAGATTGTATTGATATTTTAATTCTAGTGTCTCTGCCAAAATGTACACAATAATACATAACAAACATTGAGACATTTAAACGTTATATTTAAAAAAAATGAAATTGGAGCTTTCAATTGAAATTCATTTGAACCAAGATGGCACAATTTGGCAGACAACCGAACAAATTGCAGCAATAGTAGAATTGTGTGTTTATTTATAAGTATCTCTATCACGTGAAATCAGGCTGTCAGTTATTTTTTTGTGAATTCTAGTAGACTTTCCGTCTTCCAATGGCAAACTTCGCGTAATTATAATATCTACTCCAAACATACAATACAAATATTAATGTGAATTTTCAAAAGAATTGATCGCGGCTTTTTAGTATATTTATTGTCGTTTCCACGAATCATTTTATTCAATGCACTTGCATTTAACATTTGAATTATTTGTTTTTGTGATTGATCCATGTTTCACGTCCAAATCAAACAGCTTGTGATATTTGCCGGATGAATAAGCTGTAATTTATCGGATCGTGAGCGACATTTGTCTAGAATTTCAACCATTTATGCATCAATATTTCTCTCAAATGCATTGATTAGGTTCATTTTGTCATTCTCGTCTCTCGCAAGGCTTCACTTAAAGTCTATTTTAACTGACAAAAAAAAGAACTACTATCGCGTGTGTTTTATTATGTCCCTTATAGACAGACGTTGTAATAGTTAGTAAAATCGGATGTCTGAAACACATAGAACATCGTGAAAACAACTGGTTTTGTATAAAATTACTGTGAAAATGTGTGCTTATTTTTTGCCAACACAGCATTTTATTCAGACTGGAGTAGTTATTCCGTAATTTTGATCTTCAAGTGAATGTTTATGTTTGTTTGAAGTCTCATTTGCCATACTTTTAACTTTTAAAAAAGTATTTTGCCTCTAGTTAAAATGTTTTTTTTTATAATCAGGCTACATGGATAGTGTTGTATAAAATGGCATTCACCTATACTTATTAAGCATTGCTGTTTTTAATAGTTTGCCTTCGACTGATCAATACTAGATACATTTTATTAATATATTTCATTGTTTCTCGAGCCGCGGGTCAAATATAAGTTAGAATGGACTGTTTATGCGTTTTTCTTTTGTTAACTGTTGTAGATGGAAAACAATGGACTAAATAATATATATCGTCTATTGCGAAGAGTTGGTGTCGAATAATGGTTTGAATTGCCTTGTTTTATCTGTATCATTATTCCCACCTGATTAAGCACACAGGTGTAAATCTCCAGATTTCATTATGAATAGTTCTACCGAAGTTACAGGGACATGAAGCAGCACTTGGATTTCGGAAGTCTGGTCCTACAGTTTATTTCTATCAGGATTCTAAAAACATATTTGTGCGATTTGTAGCCTATTTAAAAAAGGGCAAATGTAAAGTCTGCAGAAGTTACTAAACAATCAACGTTATATACAATTTATATCATGTATTGAATGTTGTTGATGTTGTTATTAGTATATGTTGTTTCTGTTGTTAAAAATGTTGTGTTGTTAAATAATAATACCCCGTTTCTGTGATTGAACAAAAATAATCTTCACAAAACCAGGCCGTATTTGTTGAAGTTGGTATAGTGGTGTTGATTTTAGGCTCAGGCATATTGGGGTCGATCCTTACCAGGAAAACATTCCCTCGGCCTATGAAGAAGGACACTGTACCGGCTACTGCCCAGGAAACGAACTTGAAAGGGACGCGTATCAGCTTCCTGCTAATAAAAAATAAAATCTAATTTAAACCAATTACACTAAACGTCCGTTTAAAGTTTATTTAAATTGAAAAAACTACAGATGTAACCTGACCTCTGCCGTTATTTAATGGCTAGTTTAACATTTTCAATTGTACAAGGCCGCGCCGTAATAGGAATCATTTTGGCATCGTGAGCAACAATAATTGCATTGTACAAACTTTGATTCCCAGACAAATTGACCGGTGGCTTGTCGGCGAGAATGCTAAAAATACGGTCGTGAAACGAATTTGTTTTGTACTTTACACCATATTGGCAATGTCATTTTAAGATAATTTGAGCCTCGAAACCTCTTACACCATGGCAAAACGTTAATAAAAGAACGCTTATATTATAACTAGAAAGCAAAATGATACATAGTGGACAAATAGACATTTAAATGTAAATTTTTCATGTAGCTAAAAAGGAAACAAACAACTGTTCTACACCTTAGCATCCACGTGTGTTAAAAAGCAATGTTCACTCATTTTACATCTTGTGAAAATTGTAGCAACAAATATGTGCATCTTATTACAAGCAAAGTTTGTATATTAGTGTAAAGCAAAGTGTATTTATTTCATAAAGTAATAAGCATGTTTTCACACACAGAACATGTCTTTTGTCACACAGACTGTGTATAGAAGAACTAGGTTAATACTTAAATAACTTGTAAAACTAAAGTCAACAATATTTGCCATCTTATGATTAAAAAAGCTAGCAACACAATTAAATCACTTTTAAACTAAGATATCAAAAGCAATATATATCGTGCATTCCATACGAATGTGTATTGTTTGTTTATATTCGTGCTTTCTTTTCACACATTTTAAACATTTAACGCATTCCGCAATGTTTTTTTCGCTAGTGTGTTTGGAAAAGTTATTTTAGAAGGACCCAAATGTCAAAGGAACCATTTCATGTCAACAAATAAGCTCATTTCAATTGAAAACACAATTGTTGAACATTTTCCATTTGCAATGTCACGTAAGCGATATCACCAAGGCAGTCATTTGAAAGTGAACGAAATTAAATCAAGACAAAAAAATAAAGATATCAACAATTAAGTTTTAACAATTTTTAGCATTTCAGTTCAATATTAAACTTGCGATAGTTAACTTTGCTGGCAGTGTGCCGATATTGGCCTTAATGCGACAAATATAACAGAAAACCCTCTCTGGCTCTATTCTAAATATGCGATCGTTTCCAATGCCAATTCTAGGCATGGTAATGGTTAAAAACATTACTTGAATGCACAGGTTAACAATGACGGGTAAATTATAACAAAAACCTTTATGGCCGATCAAGTATTTGCTGGAGCATATTAAAGTTTTATTACATCGCATATCATGTGTAATGTGTAAAGATGCCATTAAGTTGTGCCACTTATCCAATGGTATCGTGATAACACCTTCAATAAGATTTCGCCGTTTTTATACTCTAATATTATTTTCAGAGCAAGATTATAATGTTGTTTTCAAATTCATGAGCTTTCTGGCGAGTAATACGCTAAGAAGCAATATTGATTCTTTCAAATGATCAATGTTTCTATTCTTGTTCAGGTCATTTTAACATGATGATTAATTTAAAGTGGATCGGATCCCTCGCGACATTTTGCAGGAATTACGAACGTTTATGCATAAACCATCTCTTCAAATCCATTCATTAACGTTATTCTATAATTCCATTCTGTCTCATTGCTACACTTTAAGGCAATTTTAAATGACAAATCGAAACAATCTTATGCATTCTGTTTGTTCCCTTTTAAGTTGATAAACGCAAATAAAACGTGTTCTATTGTAGTGTGGTGGTATTACTGCCTAAGCAGCTGATGCATCCTGTTTGTAACGATATATAAGGTATATCCCAGATCAAGTTACTGGTGTATATTATCATTGTTGCAGTTGAATCGATGTTTTCTTTTATTTGTCTTTGACGATCGTCAGAGATAAAACAGGAAATACGACAGTTTTTGCTATCTTCATTGAAACAAATACCTTTTTTATATAAAAGAAAAGAAATACAATGTTAATTGCTTGATCTGTTACGTAGGTAAAGATATTTCCCACTCCACCTTCGTTTTCGTTTGGACTGTACTGTTTTGCTGTTCCTGAAAAATAAGATTAGTTTTAGAACACTGGTAAATCTTGAGATCATTTGAATGTCTGAATTTAGTTTGTTGTTTTTTCAATAGGACTTATAACGTTTTTCTTGACGTCATTGGTAATTACCTTTGAGATGATAACATTTTAAGTTTACACAGGTTTTATAGACAATTAAGAAATAACAGGTGAAATTCAAAATTGTTTTTTTCAAAGATGAGTGAGTTAAATTTGTAACCTGGATTAATAACCCGATAAAATAATCAATATTTAAAGTGTTCATAGTTAAGTTCTTCATACTAAAGGCATTTTTATAGTGTTATTACCATATAAAGGCACTATGAAGGTATATTGTATATGACATTATATAATCAAGCTTTTTAACCTTCCTCGAAGTACGTGATAAACGTATGCAAATGTTAAACAAGCTAATTCGAGATAGTGTGCATGCTTGACTCCGTAAGCCAGACGAAAGCAAAATTGTTATTAATTATCCTATTTATATGAAATGAAGATGTGACACAAACAAGTGTAAGAAGAAATACATACTGATTATGTCCGACAGACGCGAACTTTGGAGGTTGTGGGGGATTATTGTACATCAAACGTCGGAGGAATAGGATTTAAGGTAGCCGGTGTATAAAAACAGCTTTTCTGTTTATCCAGCCATTTGCAATAATGTTAAATTGGATGACTGGTGACCCCATTTGATTGTGATAAAGTTTAAATCGTATAGCTTGGTGAATACCATTATGCAAATTAAATCATCTAAATTATGTCAAAGTAATAAATATTGAAGTTTGTATTAACAACAATACATACAGCCAAAGTATCACGAACCACTCAAAGAAATGAGTGCAGCAAAATATATACTTTGTGGCTGAAGAATATTAACAATAAAATATTGATTTCATTTTCAAACAATTAACATTATTAAACTGATGATGTATTTTGAATCGCTGAATGAGCATATTTAGAATTTCCCCAATACATAGTATATAAATATGTTAAATGCAGTCTGAGACTGAAACCAAGGAGCATTTGTTTATATTGTTTCTAATATTGCTATGTTTCTGAATTTCATTCGGACATTTTTCGTTGCATAAATAAGAGAGTCAACACGTAAAATTACGTCGTTGTTATTCGTATCAATTCCATGTGGTGTAAACAACGCAATTTATCATCCATATTAAAATAATGTGTTAAACATACATAACATTCTACACATTAGTGTTATAAAACGAAATGACGAACCTATGATAAGACTTTCGACACGAATATTGATCTAAGCATTATTTCATTATTTCCAATCATGTGACTAATTTCTTTCCTGAAGAGCAATTTAATTTAAAGTTCCTAAGCTTTTTTGAATATAAATGTGGACTTGATGCTGTAGGCTAACTCGATTGTAGATTACTGGATCTTTACTTGGGGTTTCCCGTAGATATATCAAGACACCAGAGTATTGTGTGCATATGTTTATGTATAAAACACTACTTTGATTTATATCTTTCACTCACACATTTAAATTATTTATCAAAGTAAAATCATTCCTCTGACATCTAAGCGCCCCTGGTATACTTGCATCATGAAGTTGTTTGCCGACATGTTTCTATCCTGTTTGTTAAGTAGTTATGACGCAAAAATAGAACCTGTTATTCCAACATGCAGGAAATATCTCAGACACTGTCAAACGACCCATTTATATCATGAACACAGATTGTGGCGATAGTTAAATGTTTTTTAACTATACGAATGCATATCTATACTAATGTATAATATAAAAAACATGTTCTAAACCAATGATTTTTTCGAGTCAACATCACCTGTGATTGTAAGTACTGCATCGGAAGGCTAAGTACTAAAATTTATATCATGAATGGTTATTGCAAAGTATCTTTAAAACAAATCTGAATATTGATCTATAAAAACTATCGAATATTGCTGCAGTTTGATTGTATTAACACTCTATTTTTCATCTAATCATGTTTCATGATTATAATCCTGAATGTTTTTCTTTCATTTACTTTTTAAAAGCTGTTGTGTTTTGTGCTGACCAAACATCTAATATCTTCCAGCCAGACTATGCTAATGTTACCCTCAAGAATAATGGTACGAAAAATAAGCTATCTTTAATATGTCCAAAGCTGATAAATCACTGAACAACGAGGTGGAATGTAACATTTAGTATACATATGGGATTAAAGTGCTAAAAAGGGCTTCAACATTTTGTCCTGTAAACATGTGGGTGCGAGTGTTGAACACAATTTACATAGTAAGCAGCTACGGTTTCTGTTTTCTGTGATTTTATTAACTCCCAAAGGAATTTCGAGCGGAATGTTAGAATACAATAAACAAGACCGGATCGCCGGGAAACCATGTGCAATGAAGACATTTTTAATAATTGTGTTTTGCATGTATAAATTAAAATAGTTAAGGTCACATTGTTCCAACTACCACGACACTGATCAAGCTACATCCCATCCTAAGTACATATATTGATTGAAAAGTAGTTTCCAATGCTCTTTAACATTGACTGTAGCATTGACCCAACAACCACATTATGAAATCTTAATGTACCTGTATACTTTTAGTTTCACCACAGGTCACCATTCACAATTCATACAACTGAGCACACACATTTTTATCAAAAATATTATAAATATTATAGAATTTACACAACACTTATATGATCCCAACTTACGTCTGCAAACAAGATTGTTTAATTAAACATTTCGTTAATAAACTTTATTACTTACTCTGATTATAACTCTATGATAAATAACAGAGAATTTGACCATCACCCATAAAACATACTTAAGGTACACTTCCTAATTCAAACTGAGCAGAAACGGTTGTACGTTTTTAATTGTTGCTGCCTTGACCTTGACCTTCACTCACTGAATCCTAAATTTAACCTCAGTTAGGATTTCATATATTGACAAGTTTCATTACAAAACTAATATGTGTATGCAATAAATTAAGTGGAAACCATTTTTCAATTGTAAATAATAGCGCCTTACCATACCAAACATACATCTTCACGTACGCTACATATATATACATATATATAGGTTTCCATCACTTCACATTTATAAATGACCTTGACCTTGAATTAAAATGATATTAAAGGTACGGCTCCCATTAGGTCCCTTTCTACTGAAAATTTTAAAAACTATACACAAGTAAAAGGAACGTTTTTTTTAAAGTCACAATAAAATTCACTCCACTTACCACAAACGTAAGTATAGCTTTTATAGATTTTAGGTTTCTAAAACATAAAGCAGCAATAGTAGAAATGTTTACTTAGAAAATTGTAGAATAAGCTTAATAAATAATATGCATATTTTGAATCGCATGAAATAAGGCCGTCAGGTATTTTAAGGATTCAATTCAGCAGACCGCCTTCCGTCTTCCAATGAAAAACATCGTTAAAATGTAAATATAAACACAAGGTCATTTAACAAAATTCTAAAAAACAAATATGCCGTTTTATTTTACATAAATACTCGCATTATTAATTAACATAATTTCTTCCTTTAAAAACTAAATTGAACGTAATTATGCAAAAGAATTGCTCGCGCCATTTCATGTCCGTTTCACAATAAATCGTTCTACTGAAGGCGCATGCATTACAGATTTGCTCGATTTGATTTTACAATTGAGCGATGTTGAACGTTCTAATCAAACAGTCCATTTTCTTGCTGTTTATTTTGCCAGATGAATACGTTCTAATGTATTGCTTGTGCGAATTTTGTCTAGAATTTCAACCTGTCGTGCATCAATCATTTGCTGTAAATACATTCATTCTGCCATTCGCGTCCCTCGCAAGGCTATATTTCAAGCCATTTACAACTGAAAAATGGAACTACTGCAATATGTCGCACGTTTCATTCTTCCCTTTAAATACAAACATTGTACACGTTAAAGAAACGAGATGTCTGAAAATTATATGTAATAGCGTATAAACAACTGATGTTATATGAAATTGCAGTGACAATTTGTGTTTAACTTTTGCCAACAATAATAGCTTTGTATTCAGACTGGAGTAGTTTTTCCGCCATTAAGATTTAATATATTTGTTTGTAGCCCCCTTTGCCATAATCTCATAAAAATGTCGCCTTATCTGTTTGTTTTTTTGGTTTTAGAACAATTAAAAGTATTTTGCAAGATGATGTTTATAGCCATAATAAAGCAGATAATATATCTTATTTATTAAGGATATTGACAGACGATTTATTTATTTTAAAATATATGTTTGGTTATTATATTGTGATAAAATAACATCACGAAGTATTCATTATTGCGTTTTGGTGTAGACTTTTGTAATTTTCATATTATTTATATTAAAAAAAATATATAAACATATTATAGTTCATGTTGACAGAGACAAATGAAATTGGGCATCTAATGTAAAGAAAACACATTTATTCACTGTAGAGTTAACTGAGTTATGGAATACTCTAAATTTCGTATTTAGCGAGTGGGAACAATCCATTACATTTTAATAGTGAATTAAAGTAAAATATATACTTTTAGTGTTCGCGAGATAAAATATATTGTAATTCTGAAAATGTGTTGTTGTTGTTTCTTAGGTTTATCATGAGAGCATGGAAAACAACGATTAAAATCAGAATTAAAATAAAAACACTTTCACTCAAAGTAATCCTTCTGTTTTCCAGATATCACGTCGTTTAAGGATACATTATCAGTAAGATTGTCATGTGTGACCATTGTAGAGTATCGATTGGCGCAATCTAACTCTCTCATTCGCTGCTTATAGACAATACTGTATCGCAAAATATTTTTCGTTTTCGGTATAAAAAAACAAACAGTTCTTCAACGTGGCCACTAATCGGGTCCATGATAATCTAAAACGAGGAGTTCTCTGTTCTGTTGTGATATGTTTCCATTTGGCTAAATAGCTGACTAATGAGTCCAATTGCAACATAGTGAAGATGCGTACAATACTTTTGAGTTCAGTGAGGGACAAAAACCTAAGATTTCAATCTCGTTTATATCTTCAATGAGTCCAAGTAACGACTCAGTGAAGCTTCGAACAATGGAACAAAAACAAACATTTCATTCCCGCTTGTTTCTTGAAAGTGTTGGAAAGCAATTGTCCGCCTGTGTAGACAAAGGTCCGCCAGCTAAGTTCACAATAATAGTTTCAGTCAAATCATAATATTGATCAACACAAAACTTTCATCATACAAAGGCAGTCAACCGTATTTTGGCCGTTCAATTTGCCTCTATATAGCCTTATGACACATACAATGCTGCGTTTAGGATATTGTTGGATTTTTCTTTAATAATAAGGTATTTTATTGAAAGGGATTAATGCATCATATAAATATTTACATTTTTGTCTTTTATCTAGTGCATAAAAGATGGTATAAGAAACCATTTGAGCAGGTTTTTTTTATTTTATATAATGAAAAAACAGTCTGCCTCAGGAAATAGGAAATAAATTAAATATCATAAAGCAGCGGCAGGAAAGCAATTATATGCCCGCCAGGTCAGTTGACAAAGTAAAGGTTTTGTCAAATCATAATATTAATTAAAACAAACCCTTAAATCAAACTGTACTCTTTCAATGAGAGATTTAAATTAAATTAAGCTTATATAGCCCTGACACATCAAATGCTCCGTTTAGGATTTTAGATAGTGTTTAAGGATCAGCCAATTTATTGAAAAAGGAAAAGGAATATCGCACAAGACAAGCAAGTTTCAAAGACTTATTGATAATGATCAACTTAATATTATTCATTCTTTATGTCTTTACTACAGTCCATTAATATATATTTTGAAAAACCATTGTAGCAGTCACTTCTTTATATAATGAAAAGGCATACTGCTACCGGAAACTGAGCACAAATTGAATGTCTTAATGCAGCGGTAGGGAAGCAATACTCTGCCCTCCATTACATAGACTGCCATCTCATTTCAATTATCTTAGTTTCAGGCAAATAATTGTATAAAAATGACCAAAACCAAAGCGGGGGAGGAGATATTTGTTATCTAGATGTTAAAGTTCTAAATGTAATCAACAACTTATGTCCTACTTTGTTGTTGCTTTATGCGTAAGGTATGCATTTACATGAAGACATTGAACTTTACAAGGGTACAATAATGTGTCTTATCAATTATTATTCGGCTTTTAAAAATTCCATTTAGTGACATTTGTGTATTAACTTACATGACCAATAATAAGCCTTACATTTAACCTGTTTAAATGTTTTCTGAATCAGGCTACATGGATATTGTTGAATAAAATGGCATTCACCTATAATTATTACGTATTGCTGTTTTTAAAAGGTTGCCTCCAACTTATCAATACTAGAACGTGTCCTAAATTAATATACTTTGATAAACGTTATTGTTTCGAGAGATATGAGTCATATAATAGTTAGAATATAATGTTTATGCGTTTTTCTTTTTCTAACATTTTAGACGTAAAACATTCGGCCACATTAAATAGCTCGTCTATTGCTTAGAGTCGATGTCGTATACTTGTTTGAATTGCCTTGTTTTTCTCTGTATCAATATTCCCGACTGATGGAGCACATATCAGTAGTGGTCATTGTTAACGAGAAATATTAATGCCGGTTAACCCTTCGGCCAAAGTGTAAATCTCAAGATTCTTACTACTGAAGTTTCAGTGACAAACACAGCAGCACAAGGATTTCTAAAGTTATTTCCTACGGTGTATTTTCAGCAGGATTCTAAAAACATATGTGTGCGATTTCCAGCCTATTAAATGCAAGGGCAACTTTAAAGAATGTTCTAAACAATCAACGTTATATACAAGTAATATCATGTATTTGTTGATCTTGTTGATGTTGTGGTTGTTGTTGTTGTTATTGTATTTTGTTAAGTAATATTTTATTTGTATACTTATAATACTTCTTTTAGACAGTATGCCGTATTTGTTAAAAGTGGTGTAGTACGATTGCCATGAGCCTGTCAGCCCGGAGATATTGGGGTTGATTTTACCAGGAAAACATTCTCTTGGCCTATGAAAGACACTGTACAGGCTTTCTCCCATGAAACAAACTCGAGAGAGACTCGTTTCCAGCTTTTTTACAATCAATATAAATTAAATTGAGTTTAAACCAATCACACTTTGGGTCTGTGAAAAGATTGATTTAATTCTAGTAACCTAATTTCTCTCTTTAAGATTGCCTTTTCTCATTGCTGTAATGTCCCCATTTGATTTATCTTCAATGTCTTGTTTTTATATTTCAATAACGATCACAACATGATTCGATTGCGCCGATGAACAAGCGATCAATAGTTAACAAAATTCGATAGTTGTGAACATTTAACTAGTACAATCGTATGAATATCTGAGAAGACAGCGTATTTATTAACTATTTGAATGAATATTAAAGTGCATATGGTAAATAAAATGAATGGTACTTATATTACATTATTGAAAAGGGCTATGAAGAATACAAGTTAAATAAGCTGTTAATGAAATGTTTATGAAATGTGAAGTGATTGATAAATTAAAGCTATAAGCATATGTTTATGTGTACGTTCTTTAGCCATGGAATACCACTTAATGTATCCCTACCACAAAATGCCATGTGACAAACATCGTTTTATGTGAAGTGAGAAACAATGAAGCTTCTATGACAGAATAGATCTTTAGCCTTTACATATTGCAAAATAAGTTACTTAACATCCGATTTTAGTTGATTTACAGCAAATATAAAATATGTTATTACTAACATATCTTGTTCTTTTGGTCATTACTTTGGATGTAAGAAGCCAGCATTTACGCTTATATATGAGGTTAATCAGCATTGACATTTAATGAAATTATTACTATATCTATCAGAAATACGGCTTATTCGTTGCTCACATAGCTAAAGCTTGTGCAGGTGGCGTTGACAGTGTCCAAAATACCATCGGTGATATTACTTTTCAATTTTAATTTCCCCACCATCATGATCACAAGTTATATCGCCACTGTCGACGTCATTTGGTCAAAGTCGAACAAGTTCATTTTCTTCGGTGGTAAACACTGTTTAAAGAGAACGAAAATGTGTTTCGAATTCATGAATGTACTTATGATAGTGAACGGTATTTCAGGAATGCACATTCAGATAAATCTCAATTTAAGTCATCTGTGGGCAAATGTATATTGAAGTATCGTTTTAATTTGTCGAAAACGCTAGTAAATGCACGGTTAGAACTACAATTATAGAAGTGAATATATAACCAAATGGGATTTGTCTTTCAAGTACCTTTTATAGGCCTTAAATTCAACAAATCAGTACTAAATAATCACATCAAGAATCAGCTTAAATTTTCATTTTCTAAGTAATTTGGAAATTTACTTGTTTGAGCGCTCGAACATTGAAAATCCTGACACAGAGAGACTAACTCAGTAAATGGGTCCGAACAGGCCAAATTGTTTGAGCGCTCAAACAAAATTATAGGAAGATGGCCGGTTTGAATGCAAATGTTTGGTTCAAGCGATAACACATTATTTCATTGGTGGCAATTTGTTTGAGCGCTCAAACATTTTCCTGTTTAGGAAGTTTGCTTGGGCACCTAAAGACTTTTTCATTGAATGCATTTTGTTTGAGCGCTCAAACATTTTAGTGTTTGAGCATTGTGTTTGGGCACCTAAATTTCATTGAAGGCATTTTGTTTGACCGCTCATACATTTTCCCCAAAAGCAGTTTGTTTGGTTCCTCTTACCCTTTTTATTAAAAGTATTTTGTTTGAGCGCTCGAACATTTTCCTGTAATAACAGTTTGTTTGGCCGCCCGAAATTTCATTCCTGGAATTTTGTTAGTCCAAATGTTGAACATTTTACTTTATGTCTACAATATGTTTGGTTGCTCGAACACTTTCAGTAAAGGCATATTGTTCGTGTGCTCAAACAAAATGTCAATGCATAAGGACTGTTTAAAACTATCTAAAGTTGATGGCCGAAAGGAAAAAGTCAATCGCCCAACATAAAAATATAATTTATTTTTTAAAAACACATAAACAACAAGAGGTTATTCTATCACAATATATGCCTTAATTTCACAAGACAATGCTTGTTGTAAAACTTGATGAACAAATTCTGCCATTACACATTCTCACAAAATTTGGTGACTGGAAAGGCTTTGTTATTGATTGGACAAGATCTAATTAAGGTAATTTCTAAAATATAAGGCTGTGACCTTAATGTGACTCAAGTTATAGGCTGGTTAACAAAATAGTCAAAAACATTGTTTTCATACACATGTTGACCAAATTAAGTGAAGATTGTGCAACAATTCAACATAAAATGGTCTTATATTATAATTTCTCAAAAATGACTTAAGAAATACTGTTGGGTATCAACCTTGACCAATATATTATGCTCATTCACCTTTTAACCAAGTTTGGTGGTGATTGGACAATGGCCTCTTTATTTATTCCTTAAACTATATATACTATATACAAAATACTGAAGGCTACTAGCCTGACAGTCCATACACTGCAGGTAAAACTGTAAAAATTTCTGCTCTATGAATGAGTTTATAAAAGGGGCCAAATACAAAACATTATCCTTTGCATAAAAATAACTTTAAAAAATACAAGAGTAACTTAAGATGTATAAATACAGAAATATATATATAATAATATCAACACATATCAAATTTGATGACTTTGTTTTACTACAGCTCGTTAATACAAGAAAATAATACAGCTCAGTAATAATGAAAATAAACCAAGAATAGCTAACTTTAACAAATTATAATCATTTTGGTCTATATCATAAGTCTACGGTATGTATGTACTAAGTGCATCAATAAAATAAACTTTTGCAGCTGAAAGTCAATTTCTTTATTGAAGCAAAACATATTATACATTCTGCAGTGCTGCATCCAAACAACTAACATATAATCATCTTAAATATGAGACAAGAGCCGTTAATTGTATAAAACTTGGATAATATGCCCACAGGTCATCTTTAGGCTAATGTGCAAAAGTAAATGATTTGGTAAATATGACTTTTCTGACAAATATTGACCAATCAAAAACAATTTTGGCTTCTTTTACCTTACCAAAGAACTTGACCAGTTTTATTCAATTAACTGCAGAAAATTTATTAAATTCAACAGATATAATTACTATATCATGTTTGATTCTCAACCAATATAACAATAGTATTTATCCTATACAGATGGGAACAGTGTAAAAAGGAACCATATATATTTACATTATTAACAACATTACAAACATAACAACTGTTTTAGATTTGTCTTCGCCCTTTACACCTTCTTCAGGGAAGCCTGTCCAACTCTTCACCTGTGGTTATCTGCCACATACTTGATGTAATACTCTGAAGATGAAAAACAGGTTCATGACTGTGAATCAAATAAACAAGTTAATATTAAAAACAGAACTCATAATTTAACATAGTCATTTTGGCCATAAATTACTCTATATTATATATCTTGCATTATGACAGCTATTTGAACAGACTGATAGTTCACATAATTTTCTGATGATACATAACATGGGATTGTTATGTCCGTATGAGATGAAAAACCCTTCTTCTTCTTAAAGGAAAGATAACACGAATACGTACACAATCACAAACATATTAAATGGATGTCGCTAACACAAGGTAAACTTATGAACTAAACATAAATACTGAATGCCTAAGGGGTAGGTGTCATGTGTGTTCAAAGAAAATTGCTAATAAGAGTTAACTAAATAAGTGTAGTGAATAAAGAAATTGGAATCAGCTTTTAACTCCAACGTCAGTTTTTGAACAATTTTGGTGAAGAATTACTACATGAGTCTACATACTAAACTAAAGAGCTGTCACAGGAGTAACTGATACCACCTACGCACAGGAATGGCAAGGTATTTCTTTGTAAATAGGCCATACCATTATCTAACACTATATTTTCATGTATCATGCTTATCCAATGTGTTTTGTTTAATTAAATCCATTGAGTATTTTAAAAATGACGCAGTTGACAAGAAAGGTGACCAAGCACTAAACTAAAAAAAACAGATTTATTATAAATTACATACGCCAAAAGTACTAAAGTATGCCTCCCCCCACACACACACACACTTCCAAATGTGTGGCTAAAAAACTGTTTGATATATTGAAGGCATTATCCATTTATTGTCTGTGAAAGAAATTGAAATTAATCCAACAAAAATTGTGGAAGCTAAGTTCAATTCTCAAAATCAACCAAAATTAATGTTATCACCCCAAATGCAGGTGAGTCACTCAGCATCTTTAGGGTACAATTTTAAGAAGAGTATTAGATGGACAAGTTACCCAAGTTTCAAAGTGATAGCTTTGATAGTTTCCATGTAAGTGAACTAATAAAAAAAACTGGCTTAAAAGATGCACTCTTACTCCCATATATGATTTACAAAAAATAATACCATCGTTCAAAAATACCACAAGGATTAAAATATCAAAAACAATGGTTCCTATGAAGGATACAGAATTTAATTTGAAAGAAAGATGCAGGAAACATGGTATTTCTACCTTATAAGACGAAAGTAAATCACAGTAAATCTTGTAACACTCACCAATCATTTAATATTTTTGCGTTTTCAGCTATTAAATACACATTTACAATCTTGTTTACAGTAATTGATAGGTTCCATAAATGCATTATTTAGTAAGTATTTAAAGATTTATAACTCAAAATGCTGTTATAAATATGTCTGTACTGATTTTGAATAAGAGTGTCACTTTAAAATTACAAAGTCAAAGAATACTTAAATATCTCCATCCCTCTCCCTACCAATCCAAATGTGTGCCTCAAAAACATGTTTTAAATATTGATTGCATTATCCATTATTGTCTGCGAAAAATATTTAATTCAATCCATTAAAAATTGAAGAAACTATGTCCAATAATCTAATTCAGCTAATATTCATAAGACAGAATTTTCAGGGTACAGTCTGAAAAGGCGTTCAAGATGAACAAGATCCCCAAGTTACAAAGTGATAGCTTCGAAAGTTTCAATTTAAGTAACCTACAGGCAAAACATAACAGACGCCTCCGACAATGACAATGATGACAATCAAGTGATGGCAATAGCTCCTCATTTGGTTAAGAAATTAGACAAGCTAAGAAATGACAATGGCTGTAGTAGGCTAAGCTAGAGTTATTGTTCTAGTTTAATTAAGCTAAAAAGCAATGAATTGTCTGTTGAATTCATTATGAACAGAAGTATATGTGAATTTAACATGGATCTTCCATATCGGGTGTGCCATTTACATGTTATGTCATTTTTTAAATTTATTTGAAGCGTTACTAAACAACCATATGAATGTGTATTCAAGTTAGAGCAAACAGACAGTGTCATGTTGAAATTTTACTATTAAATAAATCCAGTGAATAAAATTAGGGTAGTTCCAATGTTACTTAATTCCAATTTTATGTTTCTGTTTCCATTGATCACACTTTAAGCTACAGATAGTTAATAGTACTCACCTGGGGCAAGGCCTTTTTGACCAATTAGAAAATTCTGCGCTCTAAACCCAACATCGTGTTTGGGATATTTCTGCTTAAAAACCTTAGGGCTATTCCATTTAAACGTATAACCCCCAGGGTGAAGGCACTTTTAAAATATACCACCCCCTACAGAAGCAAATTTACTCTTTCAGGGTCTAAATTAGCAAAAAAGACATCCACCCATATACTATTTAAATAATATTGCCTTCCCCCTGTGGGTTATATGTTTTACTGGAATAGCCCTTAGTTATTGTGTGAAACATTCTTTTCTATTTAGAATTGATGTGAGTGTTTTTGAACTAAATGTAAAAGCAAAACACATTACCTTTCTTTATGATAACAGCATCATACCAATGGGTCTGACCGTCCTCAACCCACTTAACTGATACCTCCTCCCCATTACTGAAGTCCTGCAATATGATAACATAAGTAACATTTTGAAATACAAAACTGTTTAAACTATCACCATCAAATTCGTAACCTTTCTTGCTTCTTTCAATAATTCATTACATCAAATACTAAGAATATGAACATACCCTGGACCACATCTAGGGTTCTCATTTGTCTAAACACAATCATTTACTCAACCAATCCCAATATAACTGAAAGTAATCAGAACTTACTTCTTTCATGGACTGCTCTTCCTTGTGGCGGTTGAAGGCTTCCTTGAGCTCATCGTAACGTTTCTGGAAGCAAACTCAATAGTTTACAGATATTATTTAACTATGCGAGGTCCTAATGACCACTTCTTGGCATATTTACATATTGTCACTTGTTAATTTATACCAAGTTGAAGTATTTTTTATCACAACAAAACATTCTGCAGAAGGTTTTACATGCCAGAGAACCTACCAACAAGGCTATGACAAGGCCACATGAATTTGACCGCTGAGTACTTTGAAAACCAGAAAAGCAATTTTAAGAAGATCAAGAATAGAAATTATATTAATAGAAGGTTACTTTTGAAACTATTCTATAATTACCCTTAACTCTTCTAATTCAAGAGATGGTGATGAATCCACTGAACTCTCCTCCTGCAGAATCTCAACATCATCTTCAGCCTGAAAAGAAGACATTTAGACAACCTTATTGTTTCTGTCCTAAAAGACGTAAAATATTATTTTTGGACTTTAGATTTGTCAAAATAACAAAGCTGCAATCTTTAAAATAACATATCAATTTCATGCCTGTTGCTTTTTTTTTTTTTCAAGGCACATAGACCAAACACTGTTCTTTTGAAATTATTTTTTTCTCTTATGTAAACAAGAGGGCCAAATGGCCCTGAATCGCTCACCTGTCATATATTGCACATTCTTCCATTATAGACAAATATTGAAAACCTAAGCCTATGAACACGGGGCGTGGCCAATTTTGACCCCAGGGCTAAAGTTTGAACAATCTTAATAGTGGTCCGATAAACAATGCTTCATACCAAATATCTAAGGCCTTCGCCTTTTGGTTTCGGAGAAGAAGATTTTTTAAGTTTTCATCATATACATATATAAGGAAACCCATGACCGCCCGGGTGGTGCCATGTTTTGACCCCAGGGCCAAAGATTGAACAATATTGGTACAAGTCAACTAGATGATATATCATGCCAAATATCTAAGCTCTTGTCACTACTTGATTTTAGGTGTGTATCTATATATGTATATTTGTTATTAATTGTTGTATGTGGCCCATATTGAAAATTGGTATGTGTACTAAATATGTTACCCAGTTTAAATTAAGACGTTACTTGTCTTTGTGAGTTCGGAGATTTTGACAAACTTTGTAGAGGTCCACTAGACGATGAATCATGTCAAATATCTAAGCTCTAAGCCACGTAAGTTCAGAGGAGATGATTTTTGAAGTTTTAACTATAAACATATAGAGAAAACCCATGACCCCCCGGGGCGGGGCCAATTTTGACCCCAAGGCCATAATTTGAACAATCTTTGTAGAGGTCCACTAGACGATAAATCATGCCAAATATCTAAGCTCTAGGCCAAGTAGGTTCAGAGAAGAAGATTTTTGAAGTTTTAACTATAAACATATAGAGAATACCCATGACCCCTCGGGGCGGGGCCAATTTTGACCCCAGGGCCATAATTTGAACAAACTTTGTAGAGGTCCACTAGACAATGAATCATGACAAATATCTAAGCTCTAGACTAAGTAAGTTCAGAGGAGATGATTTTTTAAGTTTTCACTATAAACATATAAAGAAAACCCATGACCCCCCGGAGCGGGGCCAATTTTACCCAAGGGCCATAATTTGAACAATCTTGGTAGAGGACCATTTGGTGATATTACCTACCATATATCAACGGCCTAAGCCTTGTGGTTTGGGAGAAGAAGATTTTTAAAGTTTTTGAGTTCTGCATGGAATTGAATTCTTTGAACAACTTTGATAGAAGACCACCCAAGGAACATCCCTATTAAGTTCTATTAATATTGGCCCAGTGGTTAAGGAGGAGATGTAAAGTAAATTGTTGACGGACGACGCACGACGGACGCCGGACAAAAGGCGATCACAAAAGCTCACATTGTCACAAAGTGACAGGTGAGCTAAAAAACAGTTATTTATATAACATCACCACTCCGACATATATATTTTATATTTTTCCTACCTTTCGCTTATTGGATTGTTCCTCCACTTCTACAGACTTCACACTGGCACTGAAATGAATGTTTTTTATTAACCATCTGATAAAACGTAAAAATATTGATTTTTAAAAATGAATGAACTTATGTTTTTCCTACCTAGAACGGTATGACAAGGATTATTATAAATACATTAAAAAAAAGATTAAAATATTTTTTGGATAAATTTCTCATTACAGAAATGCTACCGGTAACTAGAATCAGGTGACAGCAAAAACTTTTGCTTGATGGCCTTAGATCATTTTAAATGATTTCCCCACAAAGCATTGTTTCACTTTGCAATTACCAAAGTAAATTTAGGAGTATAAACAATTTCATTAGTTCAGAATATCATTTAATGGTAAACAAATGCTCACATCAAACTTTTGAAGTTGTTCATTCCCTTTTCAAGAGCTTCCAGCGCATCCCTCTTGCGGTCAGGCAGGACCTTTAGCATAGTTTTTACGATGTGGGTTGACAACTTGTCCTCCACCCGCACCGCAAGCTCCCACAGGCTGTCCTCCAAGGATGCCACTGCCATGTACAGGGAAAACTTTCCCATCACCTTCCTCAGGTTCTGTAATAAATAGATGTATTTTAATTATTGTACTTTACCTTAGTAACCTTTTATAAGATCTCTGGAGTCATCATCTTTTTGCATGCTTGAGCAGGAATACTGAGCACAAAGTTCCATGGAATGCTTTAATACTACATAAATGGTCTGACGTTATCATTATCAGTCTTGTGACTAAAAATGGTTCCATTTTCTTTAATTCTTCAATTTCATAATATCCATGACTATTAGTCGGATCGAAATTTAGGTAAAGCTTAAAAAAGCGTTTTCAATTTTCACTGTGGTGTTCGTGTAGTGTTGTGAAATATAACCATTATTTAAATAATATGCGTGACTAATATTTGCTCTGAACGTGCAGCAAAGAACGGGTTGCATAGTAAACTCACTTATTGTATGCACTTGATATGCTCCTTCAAGTTTTATTATACGTCTGCAAACGTAGAGTAATATTACGAAGTGCATCAACTGTCCAAAAGGCTCTTAAGTCATTATAGCAGGAATGATGTTTACTATAAATTAGGTGGAAGGAATAACTGCATTCCTGATAACTTTGCAGACCTTTTATTCGTAATTCATCTATGTGATGCAGCTATGATAATCAAAATTTTAATTATAAGAAAGAACGCGTTGAAAATGTCAGCTTTTTTAATAAGCACATTAAAATTGATATTACTTGCTTTTTTAATGATCAACAATGTCGACTGAAAAAACTTATACAATATAACATTAAGGTCAGAAAGCTGTTAAAGATGCATTAGTTTTAAATTTTGAAGGCTATTTTACACGATGTCTAGCATTTTATTTAGTCCTCTTTACATGTTTTTGTTAATCCATAGCCTTCTATGGATTAACGAAAACATTATAAATATGAAATATTGAAAAAATACAATAGAACTGAAGCTGGAATGGAACCCACTTTTCATAATGTAAACGCCTAAGATGTACAGTAAGATCAGGCAAAGCAGTTCAATATCAATACAGTTTATGTTTTACATGCAAATTTAAAATCGTTTTAGGTTTAACGTTTACATTTCAAATAATGCGGCATTGAGTATTAGTTTATAACGCATGTAAAGTCAAAAGGCTTTCGATCCTTAAATGAAAAAATAGCAATACATGATTGCTTTACTTAATAAGTTCAAATTTCAAACAAAAATAATACATAATTGATACTCTCATTTAAGGCCTGTATAAATTGGATGGCCACTCTTAAAAGCGCCGATATAATCACTTGTTGGATAGTAATATTGCTCAAAACACTATTCAAAAACTGTTTTTAAATGTCTGCCCACTCTCACGCCAAAGGCAAACGATAGTGCGCGTAGGAATGGGACACAGTTTCAACGACCTTTTATTATTATTAGTAGTATAACTATCATTTGTATTATAATTATCAATTTGATTATTAGTATAATTATTATTATTAGTATTACTATTAGTATTATTACCATTATTATAAGTATTATAAATATTATAACTGTTAATATTATCATTATGAAACATTGATAAACGATTTAACACAGCTTTCATACAACAGTTAAAGTAAGATAGGACGCCAGAACCCTACCAGATAAATGAAACTGCACATGAAATAATTATTGTGCAACTCTAGAAATTGATCGTACAAGATATTCCCAATCAAGCAAAAACTCATGGAGAATGTTCGTGAAAAATGACTCATAAAACACTGAGAGATAAAGTGTGTTACATTTCATTTCCGTCTCTGATTAAAGTGCTAATAAAGTTATGTGCAAATGCAAAGTTTGTCTATTCTCTATGAAGGCGTTGCATGCTATTAACATTTAACTGTAACTAACACAATAAATAAATATCAACAATTGAGTTTTAACAATTTACATTTATTTCAATATAAAACATGCAAACAAATTAATTTTGGCGGCATTGTTCCGATAATGGCGTAAATGTGTTGACGAAACTAACAAAAAACCCTCTCTGTTTTTGGCTCTATTCTAAATATGCGATCGTTTTCAAGGTCTATTCTTGGCATGATATTGGCTCAATACATTGCTGGAATGCACGGGTTAACAATGACGGGTCATTGATTTAAGTATTAGATGGTGACCTCAACGTGTATTACAATCGCATATCACTATGCCAAAAGTTGTAAAGATCCCATAAGGTTTAGCCAATTATTCAAGGGTAGCATGATTAAATATATTTTGATTTGGCCGTTATTTATTTTTTTATTATTTTCAGTGCACTATTGTAACATTTTATTCTGATATTCTAATTTATAAGCTTTATGCCGAATATTTTCTAAGAAGCACTATTATTGATTTTTTTTCCAAATACGTCCGAAACACACTCTTCTGTTACTGGTCTTTTTAAAAGGATGATTAATTTAAAATGAATAGGATCTCTCGCAACATTTGTCTAGAATTCCAACCTGTTTGCATTAAACATTTCTTTAAGTCCATTCATTAATGTCATTTTGTCATTCCTTTCTCTCACAAGGCTACACTTAAAGTCAATTGTAAATATTTACGCCTCAACTTCCTTTCCTTAAATGAACTGCCTTTCGGCAATTGCTTTCATCAATCGATGAACGCAACATCTTCGGATATGTTCGGATCCCAATTCATTGCAAAACAATATACATGAAAACTATTGAACTATTTTTCTTAAATGAAATGAAGTATTTTTTTTTAACAATTACTGAATGAAATAAAGAACTATTGGTGTGAATATAAGGAGTGAATTGTGGGGTTGGTGTCATTATCGGGGATATGAACGCAATTGGGCTGGTCAAAGTACGCGTGGAGTCCACACACCACTTTGACCAGCCCAATTGCGTTCATACCCCGATAATAACATCAACCCCGCAATTCATTCATTAAATGATAAATCGGAACAATCTAATTTGTTTTTGCAATAAGTGAAATCGCGCAAGGAGAACACTTTCTATATAAAAAAAAAACTTTACTAAGAAATTCAAGAAATACTATATTAATTGCTTGATATGTTGCTTGCGTACAGATACTTTGCACTCGATGTTTGTTTTCTTTATGACTATACGGAATCATTATAGGGCGTTATTGTATTAGAATTTAAATATAATTTTTTTCATTTTTTAAAAGATAAGTCAGAGTTGGTATTCTTGATTTATAAACATAATCAATATTAAGTGTTCAAAGTTTAGTTTTTCACATTGATGGCAATTTAAATGTTTTATAACTATAGGAAGACACCGTGAATGTATATTGTAAATGATGTTATATAAATACGTTTCTTAATTTCCTTAAACGTATGCAAATGTAGAACAAACAAGCTAAATGAAGAGAGTGTGCATGATTGCATCCGCAAGTCAAACGAAATTAAAATTGTGATTAACAACCCTAAACACTATACCGAATTAATACACACATACTGAATATGTCCGACATACGCGAACTTTGTAGGTTGTGTAGGAGTGCTGTTGATCAAACGTCCGGGGAATGGGATAAAAGGAAGCTGATGTACAAAAAAATAGCTTTGCTGTTCATGAATATTTATGCGAAAAACTACAGAAACAAGCTCAGTAGCAAAATGTTTAAACATATACCCGTTTTAATGGCACTGGGCAAACGCCAAAGACATAGAACATAAAAACAAAATATCACAAACAAGATACATGGAAGAACAGCACAAAACTCCACAAACAGCACAGTGCATACATACTATATATAAAAAACTAGGTATGTTTATCAAGGATTGTTATGTACCGCCCTTGAAGCCTTTCGCAATAATGTTAAAACTCAATGAATGGTGACTCAATGTATTTTAATATCATTTTAAAGCTAATAGCTTTGTGAATACTATTATGCAAAATAAATCATATCAAATTTGTCATAGAAAAATATTGAAGGTTGTATATTTTTCATTTAAACCGAAATCGTGAAATAACATTGTCTATGTTTTAGATTGATGAAATCACTTTTGGTTAATTTGTATGCATTTGATCTCTACTCATACATCCCTTTCAAATAATACAAAATATCGAAGGAGTTACTAGGAATCCAAATTGTATAACATAGAACATCGGATACATTACGATTCTTGATTTGTAAAGATGAACTATAACACAGACATGCAATGTATGCTTAACTGTTTTTTTTAAAGATGATGTTTTTCGTATCGTAACTTAACAGGTAATTGCTACAGCAACAAGACCGGAGTTATTATTATTATCCACCAGCGCTTATAAAGTGGCTGACATAACTGGAGTGTAACAAGTTCTAACGGGCAACCATCGATGTATTGAGTGCGTTGTTTGTCAATAGCGTATTAACCAGCGAATGCTGGTTAATAAGCGGGTACTCTTCTTCTTGTATCCGTTCTAATATTGGAGAAAATTCAGAGTCGAAACAAATGAATCTCCATATGCTCTTAGTATCTTTTTAAAGCACATAGCTTAATTACTGGCTTTCAAACACTGTAGAAGAAAAGCGGTGAACTACAAAGTACAATATATGGTATATTTTCAAACAGCTGTTATATTCAGTATGCATGTTAAAACAACACGTATCGGAGTGAATCACAATATTTAAATAAATCGTATGCATATAAATTTTAAATGTTGCAAAATCATTTCAGTGTCGATCTATGCCTCAAGTAGCTAGTTATATAAATGACACGTTTTGTTCGAAAAACAATCAAATGATTCACCAAACAGACGAATTAAATACTCCCATATAATTGACATATCAGGATAAAAGTATTAAATGAAAGCAATATTAATTTTGCAAGACTGCGTCGCACAAGCAGAAACCCAGTACTGATACAAACCTCCATGATAGTTTGTCCTGTCGCTCTGCAGTCGGACATTCTACCACGGCGTTATTAAATATATGTCAGACAAATGCCAGTTTTTTAAATGACCATATCATCTCATGAGACTGATTGTATAATGTAAGTTATATGACGACTGCACAGCTTTCTAATGAATGTGTCTGCATTTATAGTGATCGAGTTATGCAAGCAATACATTATACATACCGCTACAAACATATACATTACCTGGTATATTATACACCGGGAATGCTAAATCGAATCGATTCCTGATACCAACATATTAAACAAATACAATTAGTTTATATCTTAAATATCTAAATTGAATGTTACTGCATACTTATCCACATTTCTCTGGTAATAATATTTATGCGAAAAGCTACAGAAACAAGTTCAGTAGCAAAAAGTTTAAACATAAACCCGGTTTAATGGCACTGGGTAAACGCCAAAGACATATAACATAAAATCACAAACAAAAAACATGGAACAACAGCACAAAACTCCACAAGCAGCACAGTGCATACATACTACATATAACTCATCAAATTTACAGGTGTTTCTTACAACATTTGCCTTACTAGTTGTTGCCATAATCTGGTTTAATTATGAATTCTTCATTTTTTTTAATTCATATTTAAAAAACTAGGTGTGTTTATCAAGGAGTTACAGATAACAATATAGTAGCACGCACGGAATTGTTTTGACAATTGCTGTATTTTTCAATGATGATTGTTTTTATGATAAAACGGTTTGTATGCATTTTCCATCTGTCCATGCTGATTTGTGGCATTATGTGTCTCTTGTTTATTATCTGTCTGATAGGTTAACCAACTTCCTCTACCTAAGAAATCCTGGCAGCTGGGTGTGTATATTTTTCAGTGATGAATGGTCTTATTGATACCTAGAGTTTATGCGTCTGTAGTCTGTTACGTAATATTGTTTTTTTCATTAAGTGTATATTAAGCATTAACCGTGTACATCTGCTCAAGGTCGTCTGCTTACTTGGCTCGTTCCCTGCAGTATCCATTGTACTATTACTAAGATAACTAGAGCGCACAAACTGATTTAACTTCTCATCCGAGAGTCATTGTTGCCGCGTCAACTTCCTTTCATCGCCCTCCTCTAATAACATGCATAGGAAGCAATCGGGGACACTCACAAAATAAAAATATTGAATACATAAAGAAAAAATAACAGGAACTATTCAGTTATATGAGTGCACAGAAAATCTATAAAAAAAATAATTATTGGCTCATTTTCAAGAGCTGTTGTGTTTTGTGTTGACCAAACATCTATCAACTACCACCCAGACTATGCTAATGTTACACTCGAGAATGATGGAACGAGAGTTAAGCTATCTTTAAAATGTCATCACCAATGTCCAAAGCTGATAGATCACTGAGCAACGAGGTGTAATGTAATATTAAGTATACATATGGGATTAAAATGCTAAAAACGGCCTCAATATTTTGTCCTGTAAACATGTGGGAAAGATTGTGGGACAAGATATGCAAAGTAAGCAGCTAGCTTAAGCTAAGGCCTCTGTTTTCTGTGATTGTATTAACTCCCAAAGGAATATCATGTATTATCGCTAAAATATACAGAGTAGTTTTTTTATTTAAACTGATTGAATATGAACAAATACGATTGAAATTCATTTGAAATACTTTTACATAATATGGCGGAATATCCCACAAACCAGCATTGGTTTAAGTGTTAGGTAACTATAGAAGTAGCTGTCAAAATGCAATACGTATTAGGAATCACATGAAGTCTGGCCGTCGAATATTTTAGTCAGCATTTTAGCATGTCCGTTTTCCAGTGAAAAACTTCGTTAAAATGTAAATATAAACAGTAGATCCTTTACAATTATTGCAAATATTCCGTCTAATTGTACATAAATAATCGCCTTATTAATAAATATTATATATTCTTCAAATAAAAGTATTAATGTGAATTTGCACAAGAATTGGTCGCGTCTTTTTAGTATAGTTCATGTTCTTTTCATAAATCGTTATTATTTAATGCACTCATATTAAATATTTATAGTAAATGTTTTGCAATTGATCGATGTTTTACGTTAAAATCAAACAGTTCTTTGTCTTACTGTTGATTATTGCCGGATGAATAAGTTCCAATTTATCGGATATTGCGCAACATTTGTCTAGAATTTCAACCAGTTGTGCATCAGTCCTTCACTGAAATGCATTGATTAGGTTCTTTTGTCATTTACATCTCTCGCACGGCTACACTTCAAGGCTATTTTAACTGAAAAAAATAGATCTACTTCAACACGTCGCGCGTTTCATCCTTACCGTTAAAGCCAGACATTGTAAAAGTTAGTGAAATCAGAATATCAAAATATCATAGAATAACGTAAAGACTACTGTTAATATAGAAAGTTACAGCAAACAAGTGTGTACATCTACAAACCACAATTTCACAATCCAAAAAAGCTTTTTATTCTTATTATTTTTTCGAAATTAAGTTAGTTTTTATGTTTGTTTGTGGTCTCATTTGTAGTCAACTCTTTAAACAAGGGTCGCTTCTGTCTGTTTTATTTGTTTTTGAACGAATTAGATATATGTTTGCAACAAGGTGTGTAAAGCCATATTTCCATAGATAATTGATCCTATTCATTATTTTTTGTTAATGCTGTTATGTTTATTCTTGGCAAAAATGTCGAATAATTACAAAAGAAAGTAGGTTTATTACACGAATAATCTCACACGTGAGCGCTGAATGTTAACAGTTAAAACATCGTGTTAAAAATATTATGATTGACGATTAAGCTTCCAATTTGTGTACATTATTAATTGATAGGTACTTAGGTAATGTATTTAATTACCTTGAAAGTTTTCGTTCGAAGCCTTTGAGCTCGAAGATGTTAAAATGCATTAGATTCTTTATAAGAGAATGTCAAGCAAAGAAACGTTTGTCCAAAAGCTTATATATTAATTGCTGAAAAAAGTTGTGAGACATAGGGATTAAGTATCAATAAGGCCAAAAAAATACACGTTAGTTTCTCATGCACTTTTTTAATAAAATGGGGAGGGAGCGCTAATTTATATCTTATCTTCGTTATATTTTTATCATATTTTGAACTCACAACATAAAGACAGAAACATTGCCTGAACACAATTTATTATACAAAGGACTTATTTTCAGAATGAATATAGTGTCTAACATGCATTTAAAATTGTAATTGAATGATACAATTTTACTTCAAATTTATATACAGCCTAAATAAATGTTGAGTTCAACCCCCAAATATCATTTTTCCAGTATATGACTGTGTTTACTACGTTTGACCAATAATGTAAGACAAATGTTACACAACAGTTTTGTTAAAATTATAAACAGTGTATTTACACATTGACGTATTATATTTAAACTGTATGATTTTAGACGATGTTTTTTGTCCAAGTCTTAATACAATGGCTGTTCTGTTCTGTATATTCCTTGTACATTTTTAAGAAAACATAAAAAGTGAAACAATGACTTTTTCTAAAAAGATGACTGAAACAATAGTGGACATAACAAATTTCAAAAATCTGGTTTAAGGGTCTGATTAATATTCTATAATACAAACTTCACATTTTGTATAAAAAGATGACAATAATGTTCACTATACACAAATGCACGAACATTTGTTGGTTAGTCACACTATTTGTACAACACACCAGCTAACATATTAAATCTTTTTAAAAGGTAGCCATAGTAGCCCATTTATCCATGTCTAGCACATGATCAATACTCGAGCCATGCTGATACCCCTTGCAGCCATTTTTGTCCAAATGTGGGTCTATATACCACAGACAATCTGATAATATACGCACTAGTTCTAGCCATTTTCCATGGATATAAATGTTATTTAATTGTAAAGCATCAGACTATTTTTTTTTGGGGGGGGGTTCTGCTTGTTCATCGGTGTATTTCTCTGGCAGAGACAAACGCTGAGGAAGTCAAAGGCATTTGTGCGTGGCTGTGTTTCACATTTACCTTGTTCACTAATAATATCAGTATGGAGATACCACTTTTCACATAAAGTATTATAAACCTTCCCAAAATTGCAACAGCTTCGTTTAGATAAACATCAATGTTGACATTAGCAAAGGCTGCTGTTTAAGGAACCTATAAGTCTGACTTTGTTAAACTGAAATAATCAGTAACACAGTGATACAATCTACGCAATAATGCAAGGAAAACAAAATCAATCGAATAACTGCTCAAAATTGTCCAAGGCATAATTACTTTGGCCCCAAATTGTATTTGTACGCTTATAATATAAAGTTTATCTGTATTCAGCCTCCTTGATGTATATCATGGCGAGGCTAATAAAACAGATGATTTATGATCAAGTCTGACTTTGAGATTACACTTTACTAAAAATCGGTTGATTTTGAGTGAAATAAATTAAAAAAAAAAAAAGATATGATCAATTTTAAAAAACTGGAGGGGATGGAAAACACGAATGGGGCGATGAGAAAGAAACTAAAGTGTATCTTTTTGGCCTTAAGAATTCAAAACGGCAGTGTACATGTGAAAATATTTTAAAACATTAAGCTGCGTTTTGGTGTATACCTTTAAAATATTCATACTATTATGTTCAAAAGTTATATGAACACAAGTAAGTTGGTGTTTCCAGATGCAAATGTAATAAGGCATGTAATGTAAAAATACACAATTATTCAATGCAGGTTGTACTGATATTAGAATATTCCGCATATCCGAGTGAGAACTATTAAATTTCACTACTGACTAAGAGTAATATATATTTACTTTCAGTGTTCACGAGTTGAAATATATTGCAATTCTGAAAAATGATGTTTTAAGTTTAACATGCACACATAGAAAACAATGATTAAGTTAAAAACAAAAAAGAACACATTTTCACTCAAAGAACATCCTCTGTCTGACAGATTTCACGTCGTATTCGGAATATATTATAAGTAAGGTTGTCAGGTTTGTCCAGTGTCGAGCCTCGTTTGGCGCCACCTACTTCCCTTTTGTGCTGCTAATAGACAGTATAGACGCAATTGAAACTTAAAAAGCAAAACGTGCATGTATATATGCAAATACACAGTGTCGGTAGGAATAAAATATTAATAAATTACAAATAAGTTGACATTATACAGACAATTTCACATAATAACGTTACAGTATCAGTTGCAATGTTTGACAAGTTTCACTGGCTACAAGCCAATGTATTGAGACGAATTTTTAACGATATTTTTTTGTATCGCAAACCATTTTTTTATAAAAAAGCAAACAGTTCTGGAACATGTTTACTATTCGGTTCGATGATATTCTAAAAAAAAGAGTGCTGCTCTTTTCTGTTGTGGTATGTTTCAATTTGGATAAGAAGCTGACTCACGGAAGGTTCGTACAATACTTAATACTTAAAGTGCCAAGAGGTTTTTGTACACTGGGACGAATACCCACCATTTCAAATCCGTTTTATATCTTCAATGTGTCCAAGTACCGACTCAGTGAAGCTTCGTACAATGTGACAAAAACCCAGCATTGCATTCCCCTTTTTTCTCTTGAAGGTGACAAATCACATAACATTGAAGCACCGTGAATAATTTCCTAACCAAAAACGCCAGCTTTATAGTTAATGTGTAGGCAGTATTAAGTTAACATACATTGAATATATTCCAATATATTATTTTTACTTTTAAGAGTAAGTACTATTTTCAAGAAGCAATTGATAGTTTCCAAACAGGACTCAAACGCATTTGTTAGTGTATAGTGTCGGTGGTATCTATCACAAATTGTTTATAAGATTTGAAATTAATTGAAATAACTTCTAGGGCGCTGTTTGATAACAAGCTGCAAATATATGCAACACTGGTAGCTTGTTTAAACATGTATCTTCAGTTCCTATGCAGCAGTCTTCTTGTCATTAGAAAAGTCTAGACCTTGGGGATATCTAATCTACATGTGGAAATCTTGAAAGCACAGATTAACAAGTAAACTTTACAATGGAGACCCCTAGCTTTTGCTATTGTGTCTTATTAAGACTTAGGAATTAAAGACCTTAATAAAGTTAATACGTTTTGCTTCATCAGTTTCTGTGACAAATCAGAGCACATCTCATCAGCACAAATGCTTTCAGAACAGTATTCTTGGACGATAAATGCATAAGCCAAGTCTTCAAAAACAATTTTATTCAAGCTTAACGTACAATTATGTACTTTTGAATCCAATAGCTGCACTTATGGCATTTCAAAATTGTTAACTAAAAACACTGGACATACCAAACTGCAATCGGATCAAGCACCAAATGGAATAGTTCTGTCAATATAAATATAAATTACGAGAAACATGAGTGCAATTAATTAATCAAGCTGAGTAACACAATCTTTAATGTAAAATTAGTCTTTAAAGTCTAATACACGACCCATTTGCATACCTATATTTATGAGCTATAGGACTCTTCTTAACATTAGGTTCTAATCGTGAATCATTTACAAGTCGTATAATTTCAAATTGTATACAAGACAAAGAACCATAATGTTAAAAAATGGTAACTTACTCAAAATAACTATCTTATAGATTTAATACGTGCGTTTTTTATCAGTTTTGCATGAAGAAAATAAAGAGATACACTCTTTGCAATTTAATTGCTGAGGGTGTTTCTAGCGGCACTGGTTTATGATTCTCAACCGGTTTGAAGCAATTTAGTAATACACTTAGCTGGTCATGGACATTTCCGACTCAACCTTCGATATATTAAGCTTTAAGTATTTCCCTTTGACGTCTTAAGAGCTCTCAAGGATAATTCGGTTTCAAAGTTGTATTTAGTAATGCCTTACAAAAAAAAATATTTTTGTAGTCTGACAGGAAATGCAAAATTAGCCATATTTATCAGCGGACGTTAAATTGCTATTAATTTACTTGGAAAATTTCCTTAGCTGCGATCCTTCGGACCAAAATATAACGCTTTTTAACTAGAGAAAGGTTAAAAAAAGGACAAGACTTTAAGACAATGTATCTGAATCTTCAAAATAATAGGTAAATAAATGAGAGCAACGTACCTGTTTGATGATTGATTCGTCCGAAGGACTTCAGCCATATTGAAACTGTATGCAGAGAGTAACACAGGTTCCTATAAAAAGCTGCATCTAGTTTTAATTATTATACAGGATTTTCTAATATCGGTAATATGCGATTCGGAGACCTACTTTCGGAACCGACACAACACATGATCAAAGTTCATCTAGATTTCAGGCAAACATATTCTAGTGCTTATTCATGTTTTACAGTTCTAATGCTAGAGATGCGATCTACGACCAACGTCAATCTATTATTGATGTATTTAAGTAATGAAGCATTGGTGTATGGCCCAGGTCAACCAGTTCTTAATTTACAACCTACAAGCGTATTGACAACATAACATACCTATTAGTTGTGTTTTGGGGATCACAAAAATGATATTAAAAAATCAACATGTGTTTTTAGTAAGCATCAAACGTAATATATCACAAGTGGCTTGGCCATTGGTGGACATTCGATTTTTCATAGAGCAACATAGACTGAATCACTGAAACAAACAAATTTCTGTTGAATTAATGTTTTCAAATAACTTTTAAATAAATTGAGTTAGGATTTAATTTAAAAACCGAGCCTAAATGAGTTTAATGATGTCATAAAGTCAATACCGCCAATGTTTTTTGTTTCCAAAATCGTGTAAGATGACGTTCAATTCTCATATCTGAAACAGTGAAATTATTTAACTGTTTGAAAGAATGAGCTCATCCGCTTTGCTTAATCAATAATCCACAGAAAACATTTCACCAAAGTTTGAACAACAAAGCTATCAAAAGAAATCCGTCTGTCTTCCAGACTTTTTTGTTGGCTGTATCCTGGGACAAACAATAATTTATCATTTGAAATGTGACAAGCACATGTTATGCGAGCTATATTTATTTTAAGCATGTCCGGTTTGCGCGGTATGCCGGCTATATTGGCTCTTAGCTCGTCAGGTTTGACACCGTAAAGACAGCAACGTTGATAAATATGTTCATATGTTTATCAGACAAATTATTAACGAATTACATACATCGACAAGCTGATTCCTGATAAATGTGCCTTATAAAGTCCTTTGATGTTTATTTACGTAAAAAACAAAGAGTTACGACGTCTACAAAATGAGCTTTTGTATTGATATTTTTATTAACAAATTAGGATACTTATGAAACTCATTTTACCGAATGGCATTATAAGAATTTAGACAAACGGTTTAGTTTAGAAATATATATATATATATTGATATATAAATAAAACAAATCTTTTCACACTCGGCATTGAACCTACCTCTTTCCATGATATATACAAATTCAATTAGTCAGCAATATAGCCTTCTGAAAATGCAGTGTTAAGAAAATTGTACTATAATTTTTTAGGTAACCCATTTTTTTAAAGTGGAAACGTTATTCGCAATATTATATCTTAACGGCACAAACAAAGAAAACTTATTTTAACGATTTATGAATCTAGATTAACCGGATATTTACACCATTTAAGTGTTCTTCATTGTATGAAATATAGTCTGAGAAACCATTTTAGCAGTTACTTATTTAATTAATAAAAAGACAGGCTGCCTAAGGAAACAGGAAACAAATCAAATGTCATAAAGCAGCAGTAGCGAAGCAATTATCTGCCCGCGGTGACCAGGGTCCGCCAGGTCAGTTGACAAACTATAGTTTTAGTCAAATCATGGTATTTATCAAAACAAATCTTTTAATCAAACTGTACTCTTTCCATGAGAGATTTAAGCTAATTAGAGCTCTATATGGCCTCCTGACACATCAAATGCTGAGTTTGGGATTTTTTGTACATTGTTCATCGAACAGCCATTTTATTGAAAAGGGAAATGTTTACCCTCGACTTTATATTTTAAATACACACACAAAGCAAGCTAGCTTCAAAGATTCATGGATAATGATAAACTCGATATTATTCACTCTTTATGTCTTTGGTGCAGTCCATAAAATATATTTTGAAAAACCATTGTAGCAGTCAGATCTTTATATAATTAAAAGGCATTATGCTTCCGGAAACTGAACACAAATTGAATATCGTAATGCAGCACCCTAAACAATACTCTGCATTCGATTACAGAGACCTCAAGTCCATTACAATTGTATTAGTTTCAGGCAAATAATTGACCCAGTGCAAAGCCTTTTTCAAAAGAGATGCTTTATAGAATCACATCGTGTCATGAATACGCAGAAATTTAAGTTCAAATTGTAGTTTATAACGTATGTCCTTCTTTGTTTTTGTTTGCAAGTAGTCATTATTAACATGAAGATGTTCAATTTGTGTGACGACGGAAAATTTTCACCCTTTCCACTTAGACATTGAGTCTGAATTAGGATACAAGAATTTGGCGTAACAATGTTTATCCGGCTGTTAAACATTCCATTTAATGCACTTTCTTTATAACCTTACTTGACCCCTATTTAGCCGTAAATTTAGTAATTGAAAATGTTCTCTGAATCAGGTAACATGGATATTATTGTATAAAGTGGTATTTACTTGTAACTAAAAAGAATATCTGTTTTAACAGATTGTCTCCGACTGATAAATACTTAAAGGTGTCATAAATCAATATACTTTGAAATATTTCATTGCTTCTAGAGAGAAGAGCCATATACTGACTATATAGAATGACCTAATTTACGTGTTTTCTTTTTTATTTTCACCCCCGATATTTTACGGGAAACAATGGGCCAAATTAAAATTATCTTCTATTGCTGAGATGAGGTGTCATATACTGGTTTAAATGGCCTGGTGTTGCTCTGTATCCATATTCCCACCTGATGTAGCACATACCGGAAGTGGTCATTGTAGACGGAAAGTAATAGTGATGGATAACCCTTTGGTCAAGGTGTAAAGCTTTGAAAAGCTCTACTGAAGATACAGGGACAATCACTGCAGCACAAGGATTTCAAAAGTCTGTTACTATGGTTTCTTTTTTATCAGGATTCTAAAAACACATAGTGCGATTTGAAGCCTATTTAATTGATGGGCAACTTTAAAGTCTGCAGAAGGTACTAAACAATGAACGTTGTATACAAGTAATAGTATGTCTTTGTTGTTGTTGTTGTTGTTGTAAGACACTGTACTGGCTTCTGCCCAGGAGGCGAACTCGAGAGTGATTCATCTTATCCTTCAGCAGTTTTACAATCAAAATAAAATAAATTATGTTTAGACCAATCACACTTTGGGCCTGTAATACGATTGATATATGTTAAAAAGTAACCTAATTTCTCTTCTTAAGATTGTCTTCTTCAATTGCGGTATTGTCCCAATTTGATTACCCTTCAACGTCTTGTATTCAGTTTTAAGTAGGGACAGATCATGTTAAGATTGCGCTCACAGACAAGCGATATATAAGGAACCAAATTCGATAGTTTTAAACATAAAACTAGTACAATCAAAATAATAGCTAAGAAGACAGAATATTTTTGAACTTTTTGAATAATTTAAAAAGTGCATATGGTAAATTTTGTAAATGGTACTTATATTACATTATTACGGTGGCTAGAAAGGATACAAGTCAAACAAGCTGTTTATAAAATGTGATGTAACTTATTATTAATGCTACAAGCTCATGTTTATGTCTACGTTCTACAGCCACAAAATACCATTTGAGGGATCCTACCCCAAAATCCCTTGTGACACAAAATTATTTTATGTAATACAAGAAACAACGATTCTTTAAAACTGAAAAGTTCTTTGCCCTTGTCATATTGCAAAATAAGTCACTTAACGTCCGATTTAAGTCAATCTTGAGTATAAATAAAGTATGTTATAACTTAAAGATCATATTATTTTTGTCAATTATTTGGATGTTAGTAGCCAGCAAATACTTTTAAAAGGATACCAAAAGTTTATAGGGTTAGTCAAGCATCGGATATTTAACGTAGATGTTACTAGAGCTATCAGAAAATAAGCTTATATGTTTATCAGAATCTTTAAGCTGGTGCAAGTGGCGTCGAGAGTCTTCTCGGCTGCATCGCCAATATCGTCGTAATTAAGAAACAAATGCGTTTCGAATTCAGGCATGAACTTATAAAAGTGAACGGCGCTTCAGGAAAGCACATTTAGATGAATCTCAATTTGGACCTTTTGTTGCCAAATGTGGACGTATATTGAAGTATCGTTGAAATTTATCGAAAACACTATTTAGTGGACGGTTAGAACTAGCATATAATTCGGATCGAAAGTAAAACGTTTTACTTTTAAACAAGTACATAGTATGTTTTGAAATATATATATTATTATAAACGAAATATGTGTGACTAATTTTTGCTCTGTACGTGCAGCAAATAAAGGGTTGCATAATGTGTTTACTTATTGTATGCACTTAATATACTCTTTCAAGTCTTAGAATACGTCTGCAACCGTAAAGTACTATTATCAAGTGCATTAACGGTCTAAAGGGCTCTTTATTAATTATCGCAGGATTGATGTTTACTATCAAATTGGAGAAAGGAATTAATGCATTCATTATATAAGCTTTTGCAGACGTATATATAGTTGCTTGCATTCGTAATTCATTCATATGATGCAGCCATGATAATCAGTTTTTAATATGAGAACGGACGCGTTGAAAGTGAATGTTTTTAATAAGAATATTAAACTTAATATTTCATTTTTTTAAATTATCAACAATCAAAAGGATAGAAAGCATTTTAATATGCATTTGACGTAGTTTTTCACATAAAATTAAATTTTAGGTCCTTTTTACACGATGTCTAGCAAGACTATGGATTAACTATACATTTTGATGACGTCTAGAAAAAACCTTTTATGTACAATCGGAGCCGGAATGGAACCCACTTTTTTATAATGTTAACAACGAATGTTCACAGTAAGGCAAAGCATAAAACAATTTTAAAAAAATAAACATACAAATTCAAATCGTTTCAGATATCCTTTTCCACAAATGTTGGGATTAAGGAGTTCCACATTGGATGTGTTTGTACTTACCATTAATTATTTTCAATGTTTCTTTTAAAATTTGATTGATTTACTTAATAAATTATAAATTTAAAACAAAACAAATACATAATTGGTACTCCCGTATTAAGCCTATAAAGATTCGATAGTTACTCTTCGAATCGCTGATATAATCACTTGATTGTCATTAATTTTGCTCAAAAGACAAGTAAAAAATAACTGTTTTGAGCTTTCGTGAAGCCATTATAAAAATTGATTCGTCAATACACGTTGACTGTTTCGACATATATTTTAGGAGACATGCGGCTTATTCAAGCCTTCTTTGGCAAAAACAGTATTTTGTATGCTTGCCAATTGTTTGTCAAAGATCTTTGACAATATGGTATGATTCCTGAGTTGAGTTCATCTAGGGTTGCAGTCTTGATTGCTTGTGTTTACAATACACATTTTCAAAACAAATTTGAATTCAGTCACAAAAGTACGTAAATATGGAAGTAAGAAAGTCCGACCTTAACACATTAAGCATTTGGTCCAATACATTTCAATTGTGACATATTCTATCTTGAAAAAGGTAAACATGATTGTGTGATAGACACTGCGTCAACGCTAAAATTATAACATTCTAACAACAGGTCAACCATGTCACTCATTATTTCAAAGAATATTACCAATCATGTTTTATCGGTGTTAGTATTGTTCTCGGCCGACTACGAAGTTGGGAAAAGTAATCACAGAGGCCGTACGATTATAGGAACCATTTTGGCATCGTGAGCAACAATAATTGCATTGTTCAAACTTTGATTCCCAGACAAATTGACCGGTGGCTTGTCGGCGAGAATACTAACAGTACGCTCCTAATACGAACTTCATTTGTACTACACGCTACATTTGAGCATTTTGTAATTGTTTAATCGAATCGGTTCCTGATCCCAACGGCATTAAAGAAATACAATAAGTTTATATCTTAAATACCTAAATTGAATGTATTTGCATAATTATCCACATTTCTCTGGTAATACAAGAAAGATACAGATAAGGATGCCTAAAGTCACACACTTAGTTTGCCAGCAGTAACAGCCTCAATCGAAATGAGACGCCTTTTTTGATTCCTTTGGTGTATTGAAGGCTGTGGAAGGCTGAAACTCCACATTGTATTGATATAAACGTTTTAGTATCCCTGCCAAAATTTACAGAATAATGTTATGATATAAACGGATTGAACATGAATAAAATATGAGTGAAATTCACTTCGTTAGCATGAAACTATAAATACTATACCCTTTAATACAAATATTGAAAATACGTTTATGCCGTTTTATTGTACATTAATAAATGCATAATTAATGAACATAATATCTTCTTCGAATGTACAATACAAATATGAACGCGAATTTACAAAATAATTAATCGCATAATTTAGTTTATTTCGTGTCATTTCATAAATCGTTCTCTTCAAGGCACTTGCATAAAAAAATGAAGTAAATGGTTTTGCAAATGATCGATGTTCAACGTCCAAATTAAACTAGTTGTCTTGCTGTTGATTTTTGCTGGATGAATTAGTTTCAATTTATTGGATTTTGCACGATATTTGTCTAGAAATTGAACCAGTTGTGCATCAATCATTTTCTGTTAATGTACTTATAACCTCATTGTGTCATTCGCGTTTTTTGCAAAGCTACACGTCAAGTATACTTCAACTGACAAATAGAACAACTACAATATGTCGCGCCTGTTATTCTTCCCCTTGAAGACAGAAATTGTTCAAGTTATTGAAATAAGATGTCTGAAAGACATAGAATAGCGCAAATACAACTGGTCGTTTATAAATTACAGTGAAAATGTGTGTTCATTTTTTTGCGAACGTAAATAGCTTTTTATTCAGACTGGGGTAGTTTTTCCGCCATTAAGATTTTTTAGGTTTGTTTGTAGTCCCCTTTGCCATATATTAATCTCTTAAAGAAGTTATTTCGCCTATATCTGTTTTATCTGTTTTTAAAAGAATTATAACTGTTTTTGCAAGATACTGTTTATAGCCGTATGACAATAGCTAATATATCCTATTCATAAAGGCTATTGACTGATGATATATCTATTCTGTGCGAAAATGTCGAATATTAACCAAAGAACGTAGAATTAAAAAAAAAACGAATGGACTCATACGTGAGCGCTAGATTCTTACAGTAAGAAATATGTTTTTAAAAAAAATATATGACTAGTAATTATATGGTGAAAAATCCTTAAATCCATTAATACGTTTAATTGTTTTAGGTATTGTATTTAATTAACTTGGAAGATCTCGTTCGCAGCATTTAAGGTGTCTGGCGTTTTAAATGCATCACATTATTTGTATAAGTATGTCAAGCAAAGAACAGTATGTCAACATATTTATATTTGTATTGCTTAGATATTGAAATATGATGTGAGATATGGGGACTTAGTATTAATAAATAATTCAGCATTATTTGTGAAAGTTTTTATAACATCAAGTTGTTTGAATTATTGTATTCTGGTGTAAACTTCTATAAGTTTCATAGTACTATGTTCAAAAGTTATTTAAACATATTTAAGTTGATTTTGCCAGAGGTGAATGTAATTAGGACTATCGAACAAAAACATTTATTCTCTGTAGGTTTTACTGATATGTGGAATACTCCAAAAGTTCACGAGATAAAATATATCAACTCTCAACATTTGTTGTTTTTTAGTTTATCGTGTAAACATGAAAAACAACGAATGCGTTTGTTATGTTTGTCCAGTGTCGAGCCTCGGTTGGCGCCACCCATTTCCATCTTGCGCTGCTTATAGACAATATTGAAACTTAATAAGCAAACAGTGCTGGTATATAAGCATATTAAAAGTGTCGGTTAGAATAAAATGTTCATAGATAACAGATAAGTTGACGTAATACAGAACATTTACGAATAATTCAATGTAATTCCGTATCATTTGCGATATATGACGAGTCTTTATGACTACAAGCCAATGTTTGGAGACGAATAGTACATTATAAACATTATTATTATTGTATTGCAAACCATTTTGGATTTATTTATGGAACGTGTCAAATATTTGGTACCATGATATTCTTAAAAAAAATGTGTCTAATCACAACTCATTGAAGGTTCGTACAAGACTTAATAATTCAATGAGGCTTCGTACAATGGGACGAAAACCCAACATTTTAATCTCGTTTATATCTTCAATGTGTTCAAGGAACGACTCAGTGAATATTAGTGCTATGTGACAAAAACAGCATTTAGTTAATATGTAGGCAGTATTAAATTTATACACATTAAATATATTCGAATATTTTATTTTTAAGAGTAATTGGTATTTTCAAGAAACAATTTAGAGCTTTCAAACAGGACACCAGGACTTAATCGCGTTTATCAGGGAATAGTATAGATGGCATCTATCAGATGTAATTAATAAGATTTAAAATAGTTTAAAAAAACAAACTAAAATATCATTGTTTGATAACAGCTTGCAAATATATGCCCCACTGGTATCTTGTTTAAAATGGTATTTTACGCTCCTATTCAGATAGTCTTCTTTTCATTCGAAAATGTATGGTCTTGTGGAGATTTCATCTGCGTCATTTTGAGGGTGTATATTTTAAATTTAGGGTAATTTTTAAGTCTTCTGAAAGGTAATAAACATTAAACGTTATCTATATGTAATACCATGCTGTTGTTGTTGTTTACTGAATTATTTTTTTTTGTTAAATAATACTGCGTTTCTGTGATTTAACAAACAGTATCTTCGCAAAGTTAGGGCGTATTTGTTGAAAGTGGTGTAGTGGTGTTGATGTGAGCCTGTCAGAAAGTATAACGCATTTGTTAAAGAGTGGTGTTGATGTGGGCCCCGGGGATATTGGGGTCGATCCTCACCAGGGAAACATTCGCTCGGCCTCTGAAGGACTCTGTACTGGCTTCTGCCCAGAAAACGAACTCGAGAGTGATTCATCTTAGTGTTCAGCAGTTTTACAATCAAGATTAAATAAATAAAGTCTATATCAATCACAGGTTGGGTCTGTGATAAAATTTATATATGTTTAAAAGTAATCTAATTTATATCTTAAGATTGTCTTCGTCAATTGCTGTCATGTCCCAATATATTACTCTTGTATTTAGATTTAACTAGGAGCACATCATGTTAAAATTGGACATTTATATTGATGTTAGAAGCCATCAAATACGTATAAAACGATACCGAAAGTATGTTTGATTCGTCATGCATCAACAGTTTACGTAAGTGTTACTAGAGCTATCAGAAAAAGGCTTATTTGCTGGTCATTTCCTTATGAAGTGGCGTTGACAATGTTCCAAATACAATCGATGTTATTACTACTTTATTTTAATTGCCTCGCCATCATGATCGCAAGCTACATCGCCACTGTCATCGTCATTTGGTCCAAGTCGTGCAAGGTCATAATCTCTGGTAGTAAGCGCTGCTAAGAAAGAAAAAATAAATGTGTTTCGAATTCAGGCATGAACTGATGATAGTGAACGGTGTAACACGAAAGTACATTTCGATGAATCTCAATTTGGTTCTTTTGTTGGCAAATGTTGACGTTTATTGAAGAATCGTTGTAGTTTATCGAAAACACTATTTATTGCACGGTTTGAGCTAAAATATTTGTCGGATTGAACGTAAAACGTATTACTTTTAAACATGTGCATAGTATCGTTTTGGCGTCTTCGATTTTCACTGTGGCTTTCTTGTATAGTTCTGAAATATAAATATTATATCAATGACAATATGTGTGACTAATATTTGCTCTGTACGTGCAGCAAATAACGGGTTGCATAATGTGTTTACTTATTGAATGAATTTATTATGCCCCTTCAAGTCTAATAATACGTCTGCAACCGTAAAGTACTATTATAAAGTGCTTTAACGGTCTAAAAGGCTCTTTATATTATTCATTACCGCAGGAATGATGTTTACCATCAAATTCGTGGAAGGAATAAATGCATTCATAATAAGCTTTTGTAGACGTATAAATATCTGCTTTCGCTCGAAATTCATCCACATGCTTCAGCCATGATAATTTATGTTATGATTATGAGTACGAACACGTTGAAAATGTATGTTTTTATAATAAGAATATTAACTTTAATCTTACTTGTTTTTGTGAATGACCAACAATGTCTTCTGATAATATATACAAATAACATCAAGGTCCGAAATCGTTTTGAAGATGCATCAGTCTATAGATGAAAGAAAACATTGAATGGAGATGTATAAAAGGAAACTTTGGAAGTACAATCGGATTACAGCTTGAATGGAATGTAAACGCCAAATGTTATAAGTCAAGATCACGCAATGCCGTACCATATAAAACTATTTTCAATAGGTACAGTTATGTTTTTTAAGCTAGTTCCAATCGTTTAATGATGGGAAGAATGAGTTCCACATTGGATGTATTTGTAGTTACACAATTCAGGTTTCGCCGCTCCAATGTTTCTTTTATAAAGTTTAGGATCACTGCCTGAAAAATAGTTTAATGGCGAAAACGAAGATTAACAAATCTACAAAAAAGCTTTATACACTTAAAGGTATGTCGTTTAAACTACAAATACAGCAATATTTGATAATACATTCGTAGATACTGTCAATCATTCTTACTATTCATAACGCATGTAAAGTCGAAAAGCTTTCGATTCTTAAAAAAGCATGATTTACGCAATAAATTTGTAATTCAATATACAACAGAAACAAAATTGATACTTTCGTTTCAGGCCTTCATAAATTCTATCGTACAGCCATTGTTTACATTGGTTCGTAGTATAACGTTAACTGGACCTGTTAACTGGACCTGTTTTGGTGTATATTTTGAGGAGATTTGCGACAATATCGAACCCACTTTAGCAAACAATGATTTTGGTATACTAACCAATTGTTTAAAGACATTGTTCAGTTCAATAAAAAATACATATTTTCTTTTCCTCTAACATCGTTAGCACGCCAAGGGCAAACGATAGTGCGCGCTTTGCTGGGACATAGTTTCAACGACTTATTAGTTCAAAATGAAGCTACTTTCGCATACAAATATGGGCTTTTTCGGATTTTTTTACAAACTTGCCATGTTATATTATTATTATTATTATTATTATTATTATTATTATTATTATTATTATTATCATCATCATTATTATTATTATTATTATTATTATTATTATTATTATTAGCATTATTATTAGCATTATTATTAGCATTATTATTATTGTTGTTGCTTTTATTATTATTAGCATTATCATTATTATTATTATTATTATTACTATTATTATTATTATCATTTTTATTATTATTATTATTATTATTATTATTATTATTATTATTATTATTATTATTATTATTATTATATGTATAACCCACTTATATCGCAATTTTATCATAAATGCACACTTTCAAAAGTTCTTAGAGAATAAATTTACTTACAAATACAAAAGGTATAAAAAATAGACATGAAAAAAGTAACACTAAGGCAACATACAAACCATCTATAAAATTTTTATTCCTGACTGTGTTGATTACAGTTTAAGACAGACATTAACAGCTTTTATCTATTCACTTTTCACCACACGTTTTTGTTACTTAACTTAAAACACATGATAGAGAAATGCCAAACTTAGTATTTGATCATTTGCAGGATTGGAATCATTTTGTACGAGTATTTATGCCAGTGCTGTTTGTAGAGTTGTATGCTGTTCTATGTTTCTTGTTTGAGAATTTGTGTTCTATGTCTTTGGCGTTTGCCCATTGCCACTAAACCGGGTTTATGTTTAAACTTTTTGCTACTGAGCATGTTTCTGTAGCTTTTTGCATATATATTGCACAGACAATGTGTATCTTCATATAACTGGTCGAGATGCAGCGTCCTATCTCACTTAAACTGTTGTAATAATGCTGAGTTAACTTTTTATTCCACTGGTTTAAATTGTATCTGATCAAATATATATTGGAACTTTTGTATATCCTTAAGAACAGTTTATGATTTGATAACACTTTGCGGTAATGTCCGTATCCTTTAAGTACTGTTTCAGTGTTGCTTTGTAACTGTTGTCATACTTTATATCTACAGATAATTTTAGTGACAATCTAACACGAATAATAAAATAACATTCAAACAATAGATCAATAATAAAATTCATTATTTGAAAACAAAAGTATCTGGAAGTTTTGTTTTTTTTATCAAACCGATATGTTATGGTGTTAATATAATTTTATAATTTAGGCATACTATGTGTACCCATGTGTAGAGATGTTTGGCAATATGGTTCTTGAAGCCGCAACATGATTCCTGAATTGAGTTCATCTGGGGTTGAATTCTTGATGTTTTGTGTATATAATACATATTTTCAAACGATTACGAATAAAGTGACAAACCAACGTAAAATGTGAAGTGCGAAATTCATATTTCGAATTCGATAATGTTGTCTCACTTACCATTGCTTTCAATAACATGAAGAAAAAAACACTGGAAGATAGACACTTTGTCAACGCTAAAATTAAAACATTCTAGCAACAGACCAATCATGTCACTCATTATTTGAATGTATATTACCAATCATGGTTATCGGTTTTCGTCTGATTTCTGCCGACTATGAAATTGGAAAAAGGAATGTCGGATTTAAACCGACCTCTACACGCATGTAATGGATGGTTTAACTTTTGCATCGTACAAGGCCGTACCGTAATAGAAATCATTTTGGTATTGTGAGCAACCATAATTGCATTGTAAAAACTTTGATTCCCAGACAAATTGACCGTTGGCTTGTCGGCGAGAATACTAAAAGTACGCTCGTGAAACGAATTTGCTTTGTCCTTCACGCTACATTGGCAATGTAATTGTAATATAATAAGAATCTAGAAACCTCTTTCATCATGGCTTATTTGCTGGTCATTTCCTTTAGCAAGTGGCGTTGACAATGTTCCAAATACTATCGATGTTATTACTACTACATTTTAATTGCCTCGCCATCATGATCCCAAGCTACATCGCCAAAGACGTCGTCATTTGAATTAAGTTCAATATGCCCAGTAGGATGCGCTACGTAAAGAAAAAAATGCGTTTCAAATTCAGACATTAACTTATAAAAGTGAACGATATTTCAGGAAAGCACATTTAGATAAATCTCAATTCAAATCATGTGTTGGCAAAGGTTGACGTATATTAAGTTTTCGTTGTAATTTATCGAAAGCACTATTTAGTGCACGATTAGAGCTAGATTACTAGTCGGATCGAAATTTAAGTAAACCGTATAACTTGAAAACCAGTACATAGTTTCGTCTTGGCGTCTTCGATTTTCACTGGGGTTATCGTGTTTTATTTTGAAATATATATATCATAATTATTTAAAACAAAATCTGTGTGACTAACATTTGCTCTGTACGTGCGCCACAGAACGGGATGCATATTGCGTTCACTTATTGTATGCACTTAATAAGCTCCTTAAAGTTTGATTATACGTCTGCAACCGTAAAGTAATATTACAACGTGCATTCATTATATTAGCTTTTGCAGACGTATAGATATTTGCTTTTATTCGTAATCCATCCATATGATGCAGCCATGATGATCAAATTTTAATTATAAGAACGAACGCGTTGAAAGTGAATGTTTTTAATAAGAATATTAAACTTAATGTTACTTGTTTTGTGAATTATGAGCAATCTCAAGGTCAGAGAGCACTTTTAAGATGCTTTGATCTTAAATTTTAAGGTAATTTTTACACGACTTCTAGCAAGACTATGGATTAACGAAACATAGTGATGACGTCTAGAAAGAAGCTTTTGGAGTACAATCGAACTGAAGCTGGAATTGAACCCATTTTTTTATAATGTAAACGACGAATGGTCACAATAAGATCAGGCAATGCAGTTTAATATACAAAAATCAATATATACAATTATTTGTTTACATACAAATTCAAAAATGAGATATCCTTTTCCATATGTTGGGACTAAGGAGTTCCACATTTGATGTATTTGTACTTATACAATTCAGGATATTCTCTGCCGACTACGAAATTGCAAAAAGTAAACACATATCTAACTCGATCTCTGCACGTTATTTAATGGATGATTTAACACTCACCATCCAACAAAGCCATACCATTATAGGAACCATTTTGGCATCGTGAGCAACAATAATTGCATTGTACAAACTTGGATTCCCAGACAAATTGACCGGTGGCTTGTCGGCGAGAATGCTAAAGTACGCTCGTAAAACGAATTTGATTTGTACTACACACTACATGGGCAATGTAATTATAATATAATGAGAGTCTTGAAACCTTTTTCACCATGGCATAACATTTATACCAGGGCATATTTATGATAACGAGAAAGCAAAGTGATACATAATGGACAGGCAGACAGTTAAATGTAACTTTAACATGTAGCTAAGAAAAGAAGAAAAAAAACTGCAAGACGCGTATGCATCCCCGTGTGTTCACTCATTTTACAATTATTGCAAAATAAACAAAAAGCATTATGTGCATTTTGTGACAATCAAAGTTTGTATATTAGTGTAAAGCAGAGTGTATTTATTTAATAAAGTAATAGGCAGGTTTTCACTCACATAACATACCTTTTGCCACACAGACTGTGTTTAGAGGTAGGTTGGCACTTGAGCAACTTGTAAGACATTAAAAAATAGTTTACTTCAACATTATTTGACATCATATGATTAAAAAAGCAGCAGGAACACAATTACCTCACTTTGTAACTAAGATACAAAATTCAATATATATCGTGCATTCCATACGAATATGAATGGTTTGTTTATATTCGTGCTTCCTTTTCACATATTTTAAACCTTTAACGAAATCTACAATGTTTTATTCGCAAGTGTATTTAGAAAAGTTATTTCGGAAGGAGCCAAATGCCTGCATAATAACCGTTTCATGTCAACGAATTAGCTCATTCCAATTAAAACACAATTGTTGAACATTTTCCATTTACAATTTCACCAGGGCGATATCACGAAGGCAGTCATTTGAAACTGAAAGAAATTAAATTGAAGAAAATAAGGATAACAACAATTAAGTTTTAACAATTTGTATTTCTGTTCAATATAAAACATGCGATACTCAACTTTGCAGAGAATGCGTGATATTGGCATAAACTTGACGAAAATAACAGAAAACCCTCCCTGTTATTGGCTGTAATCTGCATACGCGATCAATTTCAAGGCCAATTCTAGGCATGGTAATCGCTTAATACATTACAGGAACGCACACGTTAACAATGGCGGGTAATTTATTTCCCAAACCTTTATGGTCAATCAAGTATTAGATGAAGCATCGTAACGTGTTTCAACATCGCATATCACTATGTCAAAAGTTGTAAAAATGCCATAGAGTTTTGCCGTTTATCCAAGGGTATCCTGATTTAACTTTAAATAAGATTTGGCCGTTTTTCATATATTTTGTTTTCAGCGCACTACTATAACGTTGTATTCTAATATTCAAATTTATCAGCTTCCTGGCGTATAATATGCTAAGAAGCAATATTGTTGTTTTTTTTCAAATGATCAATGGTTCTATTCTTGTTTAGGTCTTTTTGACATGATGTTGAATTTAAAGTGGATCGGATCTTTCACGAGATTTGGCTGGAATTCCAAACTTTTATGCATTTAGCATCTCTTCCAATCCATTCATTAACGTTATAATGTCATTCCTTTCTCTCTTATGGCTACACTTAAAGTCAATTTCAATTACAGATCGGAACAATCTAATTCGCGTTTTTTGTTCCTATAACTAAGCGCAAATAAAGCAGCTTCTCAGGCATTTTACACAACCTGCATAGGTTATCTATCGGTACCATTCGGCTAGATTTCCATTTCATTAATCGTCTGCAAACATTTGCAACACAGAAAGCTTACACTTATGTGAAAAGTTACAGTCCTTAAACATTTACACTTACGAAGCTTATACCATCTTGCTGTACTTACTTTTCAAAGAAAATAAAGTTTTCCAGTTTTTATAGGGCAATAAACCGGATAAGATATAGAAAAATATTATGTCAAAGCAATGGATATGGAGCTCTTAAATCAACGGATTCAGGACATTTGACGTGCTTACTTAAATTTTGATGGATAAAACGATTTCTAGACCCATATGTTAATGGGGATTGTAAAGCATTTATGCAAGAAAAAAAATAAAACCATATATGGAAAAGATCTTAATTTTTAGGCCAACATGGCTAACATGATCTAAAACAAATTGTTCTTGAACCCCCCCCCCCCTTTTTAACGACGTTTTGATATCATGGATAAAACAATAACTACGATGAAAATAATTATGTTACTACATGTATAAGTAAAATGGTTATATGAAATAAACATTCACTAAAGCAAAATGGTCGCACCTTCTATTATAAGGAATGGTATGAGAAAGGTTATATTTTTTTAACACAGTTGTTTACTGTGTGACTAATATTTGCTCTGTACGTGCAGCAAAAACGGGTTGCATAATAAGTTAACTTATTGTATGCACTTAATATGCTCCTTCATTTCTAATAATACGTCTGCAACCGTAAAGTACTATTATAAAGTGCTTTAACGGTCTAAATATGTCTTTATTCATTATCGCTGGAATGATGTTTACTATCAAATTGGAGAAAGGAATTAATGAATTCATTATATAAGCTTTTGCAGACGTAATAATATTGGCTTTTATTCGTAATTCAACAATATGATGCAACCGTGATGATCAAATATTTGAATATAAAAACGATATATAAATATATGTTTTTTAAATAACTATATAAAACTTAATCTTATTTGTTCTGTGTATAATCAACAATATCTCTTGATAACAATTATACTATATAACATCAAGGTTAGAGAGCATTTTTAAGATGCAATAGTCTTAAAAAGTGTAAGGTTATTTTTACCCGATGTGTAGCAACTATGGATTAACAAAAACATTATGAAGACGTCTAGAAACATGTTTTTGAAATGCAATCGGACTGAAGCCGTAATGGAGCCCACATTTCATAATGTAAACGCCGAATGTTCACAGTAAGATCAGGCAATGTTTAACATGCAAATTTAAAATCGTTTGAGATATCATTATCCATAAATTATGGGACTTATGAGTTATACATGTGATGTATTTGTACTTACAAAATACATGATTTCTCCGCTACAATGTCTTTTATGAAGATTAAGATCAATGCCTCAAAAATGGTTAATTGACAAAACTGACAAAACACAAATTCACAACACGCATTATTTACTCAAAGGTATTTCGTTTACATTTCAAATAAAGCGGCATTGAGTATATTTTTGGAGATAATTGTAACTATTTATAAAGCATGTAAAGCCAAAAAGCTTTCGATTCTTAAAAGAAAAACAACAACACATGATTGCTTTACTTCTAAATTTTAAACAAAATTAATACATATTTGATACTCTCATTTAAAGCCTGTATAAATTTGATAGTTACTCTTAAAAGCGCCGATATAATCACTTGTTGGATAGTAATATTGCTCAAAACACTATTCAGAAATAACTGTTTCGAGCTTTCATACAGCCATTATACAAACTGTTACGTAATGTCAATTTAACTTTGCCTGATATATATTTTAAGGAGATGTGCGACAATATCAAGCTTACTTTGGCAAAACATTATTGTATGTTAACAGATTTTACAGACATTGATCAGTTAAATAAAAACTAATAAAAACTATCCAACATCGAAAAAAGCATTCTGGTATTTTACACTGTTTTTAATGTCTGCTCACTCTCACGCCAAAGGCAAGCGATAGTTCGTGCAGAAATGGGAAATAGTTTCGAAGACTTATTTTTATTATTATAAGTAGTATAATAACTATAATTGTTATTATAATTATCATAATGATTATTAGTATAACTATTATTTTATTATAATTATCATATTGATTATTAGTATAAATATTTTTATTAGTACTACTATTATTATTAGTATTACCATTATAAATAATATTATCACTGTTATTATCATTATTATTATTTTTATTATTTTTATTATTATTATTATTATTATTATTATTATTATTATTATTATTATTATTAAGAAATGTTGATGAACAATTAAACATATCTTTCATACAACAGTTAAAGCAAGGTAAACCGTCAAAACCCAGTTAAATGAAACTGCACGCGGCATCATTCTTCTGCAACTCTAGAAACTATTTGTACAAGATACTTCCAATCATGCAAAAGCTCATGAAGAATGTTCGTGATAAAAGACTCCTAAAACACAGAGAGATAAAGTTTGTAACATTTTATTTCCGTCTCTGATTAAAGTGCTAATAAAATTATGTGCAAAAAGCAAAGTTAGTCTGTTCTCTATAAATGCAATGCATGTCATTAACATTTTACTGTAATTAATACAGTCCGGAAGAAAATAATTGATGAGATGATAGACACTCTATCATCAATAAAAGTCTTACACTTAAACAACATATCAAGAACGAAATTTATGACTTGAAAACAAAACCGTATAATTCATTTTTTTATTATATTATTGTAACAATTCAGCCATATATTGTGTACCCTTTGAAGAGATCTTCGGCAATATTGTATGATTTCGAATAAGTTAATCTAGGGCTGCAGTCTTGATTGTTTGAGTTTACGCAACACATTTTCAAACAAATTAGAATTAATTCACAAAAGAACGTAAACTTGGAAGTGAGGATTTCCGACCTTTACACACTAACCATAAATTGTGTCCAATACTATTTAATGCGACAAATTCAATCTAAAAAAAGGTTAAAAGGATTGGGTGAAAACTAAAAAATGATTATATTCTACCAACAGATCAATCATGTCACTCATTATTTGAAAGTATATTATCAATCATGTTTTATCGTGTTTAGTCTTGCGCTCGGCCAACTACGGAAATGGAAAAAGTAATCACAGATTTAACCTGACCTCTGCACGTTATTTAATGGATGATTTAACATTTTCCATCGTACAAGGCTGCACCGTAATAGAAATCAATTTGGCATCGTGATCAACAATAACTGCATTGTGCAAACTTTGATTCCCAGACAAATTGACCGGTGGCTTGACGGCGAGAAAAAGTACGCCCGTGAAACGAATTTGTTTTGTACCTTACGGTACATTGGCAATGTGATTGTAACATAATTGGAATCTTGAAACATTATTTACCATGGTATAACATTTATATCAGGACATATATCATAATGGAAAAAGGTGATACATAATGGACAGCTAGACAGTCGAATGTAACTTGATCATGTAGCTAAAAAATAAATGGAAAAAAACACAACGGTTCTACACCTTAGAATCCACGTGTGTTAAAAGAAAATTTTCACTAATTTAACAACTAGTGAAAAATAACAACAAATAATTTGTGTGCGAGAATAAACGTTTGTACTATATTCCCATCATAAATCATCACACGCAATACATACAGGAAATACGATGGTCTGTTTTAAAAAAAAAGTAGTGCGTCATGTTTTGGTTTCATTGGCTTGCACCTCGTGAAATCAGATTCTGAAAGAATCAACTCGAAACAAATACATACTCCAGGGTCTAAACTCAGTACTAATAACCTTATTGCATTGTATTGTTGCCAACGCAAATTTTTTTTTGTTTTTATTTAAGGAATGAATTGCGGGCTTGATGTCATTTTCGGGGTATGAACGCAATTGGGCTGGTCTAAGTGTGTGGAGTCCAAAGGACTCCACGCGTACTTTGACCAGCCCAATTGCGTTCATATCCCCGATAATGACATCAACCCCGCAATTCATCCCTTATTTGTACACCAATAGTTCATTATTTTATTCAAGAAACGTTAAAAAAACTTCATTTCATTTCGGATAACCTTTCAGTAATCCTTTCTTACCCATTCTGTAAATAGGATGACCCGACTGTTACCGCAAACATTTTTTTTTCAAATAACGTCACAACATCGCGGGAAATATTCAACCACTTGAAATCACTTTAAAACGTAAAATTGAAACACTTTTGGCAATAAAACATTTAAAATATAATAACTTAGCACTTTCTAAAATGTTGATTTATATTTTACGGGACCTGGTGACACAATACAAACAATAACAAGATCAAATTTTCATGTATATTGTTATGCGATAAATTGCGATCCGAACATGTCCGAATATGTTGCCGAAAGGCAGTTCATTTAAGGAATGGAAGTTGAGGTGTAAATATTAAGTAGCAATCATGTTTTTACTCAAAGAACAAAACTTTCGCCACACAGACTGTTTATAGAGGCTGGTTGCCACCTTCCTGACTTAAGACAAGAACAACATTGAAAATTAGTTTACGTTAACAATATCTGCCATCATATGATTAAACAAAACAAGTAGATTTGTTTATGTTAATTTCTTTTTACACTTTTGAAAGTTCAAACGAATTGTTAATGTTTTATTCACTAGTGTACTTTAAAATCGGATTTCGACAACACCCAAATGCTGGCCTAGAAACCGTTTCATTGCATTTTTAAGAATTAGCTCATAATTGAAGAACACAATTGTTGCATTTGCAATGTCACGTTAGCACTATCACTAAAAAAGTTATAACAAGTAAACTTAATATTTACATTTAATAATTTGCATTTCAGTTCCATATAAAACTAGCAAAAATACCTCGCCGACCTAGTTCGCTGGCATTAATATGGAGACGAAAATAGCAGAAATCCTTCTAAAACGTATTTCAATTTTAAAAAAATCCAAACACTTTTATCAACATGTTCACTAAGTGGTATTTCCGCATTCAACTCGGATAACGAATATTATCATACGAATTAAGAATGAAAAATGCAAAATAGTTTTGGGCCGTATTTTAAATAGGTGATCAATATTAAGGCCAGTCTTTTAGCATGATTAAAGCTTAAATACATATCACAGATATCCAAACGTTAACACTGACGGTTAATTTATTTCCAAAAACTTCATGGCCAATTAAGTATTAGACGGCAACTCTTAACGTTTTATAAGTTTATAACATCGCATATTCTTACAACAACGTTTGTAAAAACGCCTTAAATTTTGCCATTTATCCAATGGTATCGTGAATTACCTATTTTTTCATATTTTATTATTTATTTCGCGTCCGAAACAAGCTCTTGTCTTTTTCTGGTCTTTTGAACAGGATGATTAATTTAAAATGGATCGGATCACTTGCGACATTTGTCTAGAACTCCAACCAGTCAGGCATTAAGCATCTCTTCAAATCCATTCTTCAATTTCTCTCAAAAGTCTTCACTTCAATTCAATTTTAAATGACAAATCGGAATAATTTTATTTGCTGTATTTCTTTTAAGTGTTTTAAGTGGCTAAGCACAAAGAAAACACATTATTTCCTATTGTGTGATATTGTTATTATAACTATTACCATTTACCGTTCTTATAATCAAATTCTATTTGGCCAAATAGATAAATTGTACTCGCTGCACGTTAAAGGAGTCCGTCCGTCGCCAAATGGATAGCTAAAACGTTAAACATGTAGAACAACTTTTCGGTTTCATGTTTTACTAATTTTGACACAACCAAAGCATTTACCAACATTATGCAATTGGCTGTTGGTCTGTATAAGCATTTGAAAGGGGTTAGCTTTCTCATTGTTGAAAAAAAAACATGAGCAACTTTCCCTCTAGGCCAAAACGCCAGCTTAGTATACGCTGTACTAAGCAGCTCATTTGGACAATGGAACAGTTGGTAACGATGTATATTCCAGACCTAGACATTGATGTGTCTATGTGTCCCGTTTGGTAACGATTTGTATTATCTATTGAAAGTGGAGCAGATGCTGCTGCTGTGTATCGTGTCCGTAATGTTATAGTGCCAAATTGAGCAGCTGATATTTCTATTCTTCCTATGAATATCTAAAATGTTTGTTCCAGTCTTAGGAGCAAATGATCCTATGTGGCCTGTTTGTAACGATTTATCAAGTGGATTCAAGAGAATCTGATCTTCCAAGTATTCCGTGTGTAAATGTCTACAATAACAAGCAAATTCGTTGATGTCCCCCGCCTGATTGGGCAGAGTTCATGTATTGGAAATGAAAAGTAAGTGGAATATTCCTATATTAACATGTAATATGGCTGCAGAGAAATGGACCGTAATGAACGTTGGATATAAGTTTGAGTTTGTTTGGAATTATTTGAAATAGAAGTTTTGTATATAGAGTAACATTTGTAATAATTTCCATGAATTTGAATGATTTAAAAGTGAAAGTTCAGATATGTCTGAAGTGGTAACAGTTAATAGTGGAAAATGACATTTTAAGGTACCTGTTGATCATGTTCACTGTGTGTTATTTTCAAGCTCATAGGAGCTTCATGTTGGTGATTATTGAGTATAACCTATCATAATCGATTATAATGGAAATTGATGGAAGTAAATCATCATAAAATACATATATTTATTATCATGTGTTCAGTCATACATGTATGAACATAATCCGACCAATCACTACCATAAAATGGTTTCGGACAAGATTTTTGTAAGATTTGACCTAGTGACCTAATTTCTTATCACATGTGACCCAGTTTTAAACATGTCAAAGAGTTCATCAAGGAAAACATTCTGATCACTTTTCGTGAATAGTAGACCATACATAATGCCTCTAATGTGTTCCAAAAGTTTTTCTAAGATTTGAGCTAGCGACCTAGTTTTTGACCCCATGTGACTCACTTTTACACGCGGTCCATATTTTATCAAGGGGTACATCCTGACCAAGTTTAAACATAGTCTGATCCAACATGACCATGATATGGTTCCTGACAAGATTTGACCTAGTGACCTAAATTTCGATCATATGTGACCCAGTTTTATTTACGTCCAAGGAAAACATTTTGATTAAGTTTCATGAATATTTGACCATGTGTAATACCTCTAGTTTGCTACAAAGATTTTTCTAAGATTTCACCTAGTGACCTAGTTTTTGAACCCAAGTAACCCACTTTTACAAGTGGTCGAGATTTGATCGAGGGGAACAGTCTGACAAAGTTTGAACATTTCTGTATCAATGCCTACAAAGATATGGTTCCAGACGGATGGACGGACGAAAGGACGGACGGACGGACGGATGAACGAACGGAATGACGGACAACGCCAAAACAATATCCCCCTCCCGAAACCTTCGATTCGGCGGGGGATAACAAAATATGTATTCCAGATTGACCAGCTGATGTCTCAACATATCCGGTTGGCAACGAAATACCTAACGCAACTGATGTGCGTATTAATAACTTTTGTAGCGATATATGATTTAAATGCAGGTTGAGCAGATCATGTTCCAGAATAAGCTGCTGATAGTCCTATGTTTCCTGTAACTATATTTAGTGTAAAATCCAGTCTGAACAGCTGATTTCGAAAAAAACCTATTATGTCTTTTTCAAGTTGAGCGATTGATTTTCCTATGCTTCTTGTCTGTAACAACCTACTGTGTATATTCCAGGCTGGGCGACTGTTTTTCCTATGTTTCCTAGTGGATCAACCTACACTATTTATTCAAGACTGAGCAGCTGATGTTCCCGTGTATCCTGTTTCAAACTACCTATAAAGTATATATTAGACTGACCAACTGGTTGCTCTTTGTATCCTCCTTGTAACAACCTATAATGTATATTTTAGACTGACCAACTGATTTCTATAATGTCTATTGTATAGTGGCCCTACTAACTATAATTTATCAGCCAGACTGAGCAGTCTGAGCAGCTGATGATTACATATTTCTTTTTCTATAGTTTAAAATGTTTATTTCAGTCTGATCAGCTTACGTACCTATGTTTTCTTTTTATACCATCTATTATCTTTATACCAGTCTGGGAAGCTAAGGCTCCTTTGTATACTTTTATTCTACAATCTGTTATATGTTTACAGTCTGAGCAGCTTAGTTTCCTACGTATCCTTGTTTCTATAATCTCAAATGTATTTCAAAAATGACCAGCTAATACACCTATGTAATTTGTTTGTTACTATTTATAACATGTATTTCAGACTGTATGGATCATGTAAGTAACGATGTATTGTCTTTTCTAGACTGAAAAGCTATAAGTTATATATACCCTGTTTGTAACGATATATTATGTCCAATCCAGACTGTGCAACTGATGACTATATCATGAATGTAATATGTTTGTAACGACCTATAATGTATATATCAGTGCGAGCAACTGTTCCTATGCATTCTATTGTAAGGCTTCTTGGAGTCTTGAGGTAATTATTCGTTATTTCATATGTAATTCTTGTTGAAATTAACTAGGATGTTAGATTCTATGAACATAAATTAAATATTTCAGACGTAGAAAAATCTGTAGCTGTAGAACGTGGGTGTACGATCTATCGTCTATTCAACAAGGACTTACTGATGTTTCTATATATACTGTTCATAATAAACTAAAACCTATTGTATATGCCAGATGCAGCAACTTATTTTACTTCGTATCCTGTTTTATATCTGTCATCGACGTAAACTGAATCACTGCCATTATTTTTTCTCCGGCTCGCCGCTATTTTTAAGTGTCAAGTCGCTGTTGATTACACTCCTGTATCCGTTGTGACCTCCTCCTATTGACATTGTTAACACCCCTGTCGCTGGTTAACTACATTTCTCGTTGCTATTCAGTTCATCTTCCGTCATAGGTTCAAGTGCGTTGCCGTATCATCAACTCGTGTTTATGTTCTTGCCGTTGCTATAATTACTTTCGTCATTATTTCTACTAAACGTCGTGAATCAATGTCTCAAAAGTTTTAGTTGATAATTTGTATTGACTGGTTCTTATCATAAATTTTGATTTTTATTTATATGACAGTATTAATTTAGAGCGATTTGTAGATGAATAATGCTATCTTTGTAAAAAAAAAAAATAATACCGTACGTTAATAATCCGCATCAGAAATCATTAGTTTTCTTGATTCAGTTCGTAACTTGCAAACATATGGCACATGCTAGATAGTTAACATTAATAGCAGGCTATTATCGTGCATCCCACTGGTTTGTTAATCTTGTCGGAGGATAGGCATAAAGCTGTTTCGCAAACTTATAATGTCATTACATAAACAATTCACCATTAATCTATATTACATTACATTATTATCACTCCTAGTTTTATATATTTTCATGTGTAGTTTGTTGTTTGTGGATTTCTATGTTGTTTTTCCATGTTTCAGGATTGTCTTTTTTGTGATATGTGTTATTGACGTTGACCCTGTGCCATTAAATGGGGTTTATGATTAATTTTTCGAATAGTGGTTTTGTGAAGATACAAATATTATAAACGAGCATTACAGGATACTCGTTTGATATACGAAATGGGCATAGGTAATGTTGTTTTTATCTCTTCTACTTATAATAAGTTACAATCGAATCAACCCTGCTTTATTTAAGAATTTGGTTGATTCCAGTAGTTCGAAAAAATATATTTTCTTAACAATATTCATAAATGATAACAGTCAGAAGTAAATGTCAGTGTCACCATATATATCTTACGAATTATAGGCTCTGCTCTTACCAATGTTGTAGGGTTCCAATTTTCTGTCAATCAACGCGCGAAGATGAGCAACGGCGATAAGAAATACAATTGTAAATTCATTGTTTTGTGAAAAACGGTTTATATACGACTTAAAATTCGATACACGTTACGATTTTCAATGATTGCTAATGGGTTGCGTAATGGCCGTGTGATGAGGACAGACACTATTTAGTTGTTGTAGTTGTTGTTTTTATTTTTAAAAGCAAAATCTCTTGTGCTACGGACTCGAACCAGATAACTGTAAACTGTATAGATATGCACAGAGGTTGTCTATGTTTGGAACCATACAGACTCTATTGTATAACCGGAAAGGACGGTATATGATTGGCTTGCTTAAAAAAAATCCTGAACGACTTTTATCTAAGCTCGAAAGGATTTTGCAAATGGTCATTTGACTCTATTTCAGATTAAAATTGAAGTAATGTAGTATTTTAAATCCAAACTCTCTTCATTAGCTGTGAATTTTAATTTAAAATAATAAAATTTATAAAATAATATCATCTAATACTATCTTATGGCCGGTTTGTTACTGTCAAAATTTAAGCAATCGTGGCTTATCAGCTATAAACATTCAAGAATAATTAAATGTACCATTTATGGCTGATATTGAAAGAACTTAGTTGTGATCAGCCCCTAAACAATCCCAGCTTTGGCCAGGTTCTTCCGTGGTCTTTTCCCAACAGCTATCGTTCAGGGATACATCTAAAAATTAAAAGACTATGCAGTAATCATGTCTTCATAAAAGGGTTTTACATTTCCAATGTCTTATATATATCTTCAAAGAAAAGTAAAAGGTCATTATTATAATACATTATACAACATAAATATGTTATTTTTTTATAAAACAGTATATTTTGACTTAATTCCTAAATGACTTGAAGAACTATAAAACAAACTTTATTTCTGCAGACGGCTAATTTTCCTTTAATTAAAACAGAAGATACTCATTTGAAACCTTTAAAAAGACACTAGAAATGTATTGTTCAGACCGCATTAATACATAGAAGACACACTTAACACCTAAAAATGTATATGGAAATCTGACAGCGCGACTACATTAGGCTTACAGACAATTCAATATACAAAATAATATAATTCTGAACCGTCTGTAAACATTGGCAGTATAGAAATCTCACACTTTAGGGAAAAGTTGGAGATATAAAAAGATTTGCACTTACAAAGTTTATACCATCAGTACTCACTATTCAAAGTAAACCTGTTTTTTTTCCAGTTTTATAGGGCAATAAACCGGATACAAATAAAAGAAAAATATTATGTCAAAGCGATAAATATGGAATTGTTATATGTACGGATATAGGAAATTTGTTGTTCCATTTATACCTCGGAATGAAGTGAAAATAAGGTATGTGCCGTTTCTAAACTATTTGATGTTTCACATCAATTCAGTACTAAAGGGAAAGAGCAAATGTAAAAAGTTACATATCAAGCGTTGGATAAGCATGGCACTAATATTTAGTGAAAATCAATATAATCTGAGATATAGAGGACGTGAGGATATATACTCTGTCACCGATAAAGTTCAAATATTAAAAGAACATTTCAATCATCTCTTATCTGAGTTCATAGTGGGTTTTTTTTTCTGTCGACAACGAAATGGTGAAAATGCAACACAGCTATTTACTTGACCTCTGCAGGCAAGAAAATGGAAGGTTAAACACTGATGAAATAACAGAGCTCTACCGTAATATGAATCATTTCGGCATCATGAACAACCTTGATTGTTTTGTATAACAGTTGATCCTAAGACGGATTATCCGGTTGCTTCCAATGGAATAGTCAAAGTACGTTGTTGTAAATAGTCGGTGTTGTATCTCGTGTTATCTTTGCGAGTTTGTACTAATGGTCAATTTATAAACTTAATCCCTTGTTTTCTATAAGGACATAAATTTAACACACCGGTTTTGACCCACTATTTAACATCCAGAAACGATTTTTTCAAGAACGAAGATTTGTATTCATTGTGTATTTTCTTTATCAACGATTAGTAAATGGTTCGATCCAATTTGTGGTGTTTGTATTTGTGTATGTGGTGTTTAAATGAAAAGTTATATCACTAGTTCATTGCCGTTTGGGTCCTTGCCTTGTGTCTCTAAACATGGTTTACCTTTGATAATTCTACTACTGTAACTGAGTAATGACTTTGGAGTTGAGAGAAGACTTTTATAACCGAATGGTGTTTGAAAAATACAATGAAAAATCTATGAATATCCCTTGTTTGCAAGGGCCCAAACGACAATGAACTATCAACAAAACAATATTAACATCACACACACACACACAAATACAAACACCTAAATTACACTAACACAACGTACACAAATACAAACACCACAAACATACCATAGCTTCCTTAAAATAGCATTACAGTTAAATTTGAAAGCTTATATTTATGCTTGAATTTTCAAATTTCAAATACAACTTTGTTAAAAACAGATGTTTTAGCTTACGCTTTACTGTAAGTTTAAGCCATTGAGCATCTGCTAAACGTTGATTTTTATGTATCTATCAGTCCACATTTTATTAATATTGTCTTAATAGCTAAAAACATTACGTAATGTGTTTATAGTGTTATCAGTTAATATTTGTGTTTCACATAATATTGTACACGATTGTCATTGTCTCATGCCGATATGAGATGGGGTAAAATAAGAGAAATATGAGGAAGTTGACGAAAAAAACCCACATGATTTGATATTGTTTCCATAAATTGGTGATAATTTATATCATGTAATATTGCAATTGTGTTTTTGACCCAACGATCCCTCTCTCCATACTTTGTCAAAGCTTGCTTAAGTTCTATAAATAAACAAAAACATATATATTTCAGATTTAGACAGAGTTTGTAATGAAGGTTGTTCTGGACAGTCTTCTAAATATGCCAACGCTTGCAATGTCATTAAAGCCGTAGCAGGATATTTGTATTATTATTTAAAAGGACACAGAGGTAAGCCAGTTCTCATGACAGTTTTGTGTTGGGGCGCTCTTGAATAACAGAAGGGAAATTAAGTAGCAAAGCATCCTTCTCTAATTATTTTGTGTTGTGTATATTGTTATTGTCTACCGTTCATGTACACTCACCATAGTTAAGACTTGATTCTTTTATTTCTTTGCAATATGTTGAATCTGAAAACGATTTGCTGTAATAATTGTTCTTTAAAACAATCTAAATTGTAGAGTATGTGTTGTATCAGGCAGAGTTATTGCTTATGTTTGTCAATAAGGCACCGCATTGCTTAATATCGTGTCGTAAACACAAGGTTTCCATGTAATTTAACTTGATTATGTTCGGCCTCATCAATTAGATTTTATTAGGCTTATATAATAAGTTCCCTTTTAAATGTTTTTGAAAACTAAACTAAATTTAATCTGATTATTCGAATCGTGCGCGACATGTACAAGACTTATATCCAGTAATGCATCAAGCATCACTTTAAAGGGATTTATTTAAGTAATTGTGTCATTCCTTACTCCCACAAGTCCACATTTAAAGTCAATGTATATAACAAGTCTGGACAGTTTGGTATAAACTGTTCTTACCGACAGGAGCTCATGTGTATCAAACCAAAACTCTTTATTTAAGGCATTGCTATTTCATGGTATTTCGAAGAATATATTGTCTTATCTATATTCATAATAGATAATTGCTATAAGTGAAAGTATTACAATATAGATGTTTTGAATGATACGTGCGTATGTTTTCCATAGGAAGACTCCGAATTGCTTAATATCTTACCGTAAACTCAAGGTTGCCATTTGATTTAACTTGATTTTTTTTGCCCAATTTTATTTGCTTTTGTTATTTTCAGTTCCCTTTTGCAACGTTTTATTTTAAGTAGTATGTTTTAGACTAAACAAAAGGCCAGGGAAAAATAATGACACTTTCAAATCGTCCATATTTTATGTCCAAATCCAACTGTTCTTTTTCTGTCTTTAAAACAGGATAATTTATTTTGATTGATCGAATCGTCCGCGACATTTATCTAGAAATATATCCAGTAATGCACCAAGCATCACTGTAAAGACTTTTATTTACGTAATTGTGTCATGCCTTACCCCCACAAGTCTAGATTTAAAATCAATTTTAACTCACAAGTCTGAACAGTTTGGTATATACTGTTCCTACCAACTTGAGCCGATGTGTATTAAACCAAAACTCCTTATTTAAGGCATTGCCTTTCCTGGTTTTTGCGAAAAATATATTGTCTTATCTATATTAACAATAGATAATTGTTATAAGTAAAAGTCAGTATTACAATATAGATGTTTTAAATAATATTGGTTTGTTATAGGAATGCTATAAGGCTTAAATTTCCCGCCAATTAACACAAGAAGATGCACAGTGGCGATTATAAATGTCCTTTGTACAATAAGTGTTTTGTTAGGATACAGTTTTTTTTTCAACTGAACATTTTTTATATGCAAGCGATATTCAATAATCAAAAGAGTATTGTATTACGCACGTCAACGTAATTTTGTATCTCAAAAGCCATTGTCATTGCACATATTTCAATACTGTTTAGAAGTATGCTTTAAAGTAGAAAACATAATCACTTTTGTCCCTTTCGAAAAACGTTGATTCAATACAAAATTAAATGAAAGTCAATGAACAGCAACTGGTTATATTAATAATTATAAAGAAAACATATTTTAAATGCGTCAGGTGTGCTACATTATATACAATGCCTGTTTTTAATCTGCGAATCGAACAAAGATCGTATTTGATATATTTAGAATCTTGGAACCTTTTTTATCCGAATAAAACTTATTCATTTTTACAAACATATGTATAAAAGCGAGACTGTATTGTAATACATACCGTACAGGTAGACAATTGAGCTGATTAGGATCGCGACATTGAGAACGAAGTTAATTCTGTATTGCTGTATTATGACTAATCTCAAATACGTCAACAAAATACATTATTCCTTGACCTGTTAACAATGATGAAGATCATGCGCTGCATGAATAAACTGTTTCTATATTAAAGCAAACATTTTAAGACAAATCGAAATAAGCATTCCATACAATTAAACATATATGAAATGATTATCTATTTCGTGCATTCTTTTGACACATTTACAAAGTCACAAATGCATACGTTAATGTTGTATTCAACAGTTCCCAAATGTATGCCGTTTTAAGTATGTGTTAGGAAATATCTCGTTATAATTGAAAACCATTTGTTTGGTAATAAAATGCTCGAAATGTCACCTGAGTACAATTCCTAAGCATTTAATCTGAAAAATAAAAAGGGTAAAACGAGAAAACCAAAATTGTGAGTGCTTTTTTGTAGTTATTTATATTAATATTGAAACAATAAACGCTTTGCACTTTTGTTTAGTCTGAAACTGGCATTAAGTCACTCTATATTTACAATGTTACGAATAGTTTATAAGCATGCATACCGCACATTAATGTCATCGTATCTTCGTTACAAATTATTTAACGATCCCGTTTCAAAAGTGTTATTAACCAGTTTGGAAACCGTTCACATATATTTACTAGACTCAACGATTACATGTCAAAAGGTCTGAGATCCATTTCAGATTACGACAAAAAAATCGAATTTAGTATGAAAAATGCAAATTTGTTCTTGGCCGTCTTTTCAATATGCCATTGAGCAAGGTCAATTCCATAGCAAGCCGATCATCGGTAAACACTTGGTTAGCCATGACAGTTCATTTATTGGCAATTCTGTCACGGCTAATCAACTTTTAGATGCTAACATGCCACAAGGTCAACCTCCACTCAGTGATGTACCAGGGTTATTGTCAGGCTAGCAATATAAAATTACTAAGTGAGAAAATAGTCCCAGACATGTTGGGATTTACTTATTGCCTTTAAATGGTTCATCAAAGAATGTTTTACCAACTAAAACCTTTAATCAGACCGTATACGAGCATTTATATGAAGTAGGTACAATAATACACAGTGTTACATCCGCGAGATTAACTATCAAAGCATCCTACTATATTATGTCGTAACTATTTTGTTTTGAGTAGTCATCACTTGTCGACTGCTCATGCTCTTTTAGAATACTGCATGCTTTGTGCTATATTGTGAATAGGTTTAATTGGTATACGATATGTTGAAAAGGTGTGTGACATTGTGTGATACATTTGGACTTCACATTTATCATACAATATTGTTGCACAAGTTTTTTTTTAACAAATGGCTCAATATTACTTAATTCCTTCCCGTAAAGCAGGTGTAACATGTGACTTCACTTGAATAAGTTTTGACCGTCCTTAAATATGTACATTATTATTGTCAGTTCCCTTTGGTAAGATTTTATTCTAATATGGAGCAATATTGACTCGTTCAATTTATCCATGTTCGTTAAAATACGTTTAATTTTATAGAATTTGATAATGATTTTTCAATAATTCATGTTCAAACCAATATATTACCTTATGCATAGGTGATATTGTGATGTACTATGTTTTTTTATCATGCTGTAATGTTGTGATTGTTTTTCATTAGAATTTGTCAGAATGCTTTAAACTCTGGCGATTTAAGTTGGAATAAGCAATATTTTTGAGCACTTTATTATCCATCGTTCCCTACGACAAGGTTTTATGTTACGAAATGAGCTGATAGCCGATACACATGTTCAGCTCCCTACTAAAGGGTTTTGTGTCAGGTAATGAGCTAATAGTATCCAGAGGAGCAATATTGTCCCTCTAAAGTGATCCATAGTTCACGTCGGAATCAAACTGTTCATGTTCTGGGTTTTTTAAAGGATGATCAAATTATGTGCGACATCTTTCCTAATTCATTCAGAAATGCACCAAACATCTCTGTTAATGCATTTTAATAGCGTTATTTAATCATCCCTTTCTCTCGCAAGACTACACTTTAAGTCAATTTGAACTGACAAATCCGAACAATCCTATATTCGGCTACTTGTTTCTGTAAAGTGGCTAAAAAGAACAAAAGAAGCTAATAAAGTCGTAAATTTAAAATGAACAATGAACGGATAAAATAGCCAAATTGTATTTTGCCTGCCATCTGAGATTTGTCCTTCCTACAGGCAATGAGTAAATCCTTTCGCTTAGTCTAATGTAACTTCTTTGATAATTGAAGTAACTATCTGGTTTCAAGTAGCAGTTGTAAGGTACCGCCTTTCATTAATATAACAAGAAAAGACTGCATTGCAAATATCCTGTTTACAACCACAGTCTTTTCTAAATAAACAAAATGAATATCCTGTACTAAGCACTTGAGAGTGCTGCCTTTTCTGCTTCACATAATGTTAGCGCTATGGGATCATCTAGATTTCATTTAGCACGTTTTTCCGCGGCAATTTGCTTCAATGTCTAAAGGCTGCTAAAGATTAGATCGCAGTTTTTCATAGTTATGGTCGAACTTTGATGCTTCATGGCTAAAAGGTGTGACACTTTTAGGGAATTGAATTCTACGGCCGTTTTTCGTACAATTGCGGTCTGTTTTATTGTGAGTAATCTGCTGGATTGAAAGCATTGATGTTAAAATAGGATGATTCTGAGGCGAAAAAAAGATACATTCAAACTTTCCTTCTGTGAGAGTGCAGCGTTAAATATGACTAAGTGAATCCTCAAATAGTGTCATCTCTATGGCCGACGCACAGGTGCATTTCCAAAGAAGAACATATCTTTACAATTGATATGTCATATTGATAGTCACAATTAAGCCGCCACTGCTTTAAGTATATAGCAAGAATAATTAATCTATTATATATTCAGAGGCAAAAGAGATATGTTTTACTATATAACTTTTATGAATTATCCATCCTGGTCATACAAATTGATATTAATTTCCTGTCAATCAACGTGCGAAGATAAAACAAATGGCGAGAAGAAATGCCATTTGTAAAATAATTGTTTCGTTGAAAACAGTTTATCGCTCACCAACTGAAAGTTCCGTACGCATTTTACATTCAATTTTCAGTAGAAGATTGTGTTATGTACGCCTCAATGTATTTGTATATCCGTACGGCCCATTGTGACTGCACACATGTCTATATAAACATGTAAAGCCACTAAGCTCATTACTTTAGACTAATAACGTAAGTGTGTTAGGTAAATCACACACCTGTGCTTCAGAAAAATTATCAGGGGATACGAGTACCATTCAATAATTGAATCAAAGTAACGCATCAATAATTTCGAGCACATGAAATGATACATTATAAACACTGTCAATGCAGTATTACACTGTGGTGGTAGTGGTTTAGAATTTCACCTCCAACAAAAACGGGTCGAACGGGACACGTTTGAACTCCGTACTGATTTCTTTACAGTTTGCTTTTATGAGCTTCAATGTGCCTTAACAATCAGGCTTATATTTATCAGAAATAGTATTTTGATATTGAATCTATAGTAATGCTGTAAACTAATAAATTATACACTGTCAAAGTATTCAAACAAGGTAGAATTATAAACATATGTTCAAAGCGTTCATCTGCTCCAAGAAAAATATAATCGATTGGCAAATCGATATTAATTATGTCTTCTCAATGTTAATATATCATGTTATGTGCGACTTTTAGACATTTTTAGATATACTTTGATAAGATTTACCTTTTGAGTTTTATCTTTATTAAGAATTGTTGGGATAAGAGTGAGGTTTGTACACATAAACTGGTTTAAGCCCCCAGTAAATGTACAAGAAACACGCTCAGTAGCAAATAGTTTAAACATAAACCCGGTTTAGTGGCAATGGGTAAACGCCAAAGACATAGAACACAAATTCACAAACAAGAAACATAGAACAGCACACAACTCTACAAACATAAACCATCGGAAAGCATATAATTACTTATATTACATCAATCACTCTTGATGGCACGATATTATACGGGAATTTGTTGTGGTTTTTTTTTGCATTGCAAACTACGGATAACTATGACTCAACACACTTAGCTCAGTGACCACTTAAACTTGAAATTATAACCGAAACACGGAATAAAAGATATAGCACTTTTTTAACTTGATGGGAAAAAATGAATCGATTTGAAACAGATGTGTTTTATGTTCGTCTGAAACTGGTAAAGAGGCTGCCAGAGACTATCCGGACAGTCTTCAAAGTCGAATACCTCAGGCTTGAATACTTTACGAGCCAGTCCCCGTATTAGACTAAATAAAAGTTGGCATTTGAACCACAGTGCTCTTGTTTAGCCTAAAGTACATTCCATTTAATTTTATTAAAAGCTTTCCTCTTGAGTTGTCAACCTGACAATATCATTTTCGTTTCGCCATAAACATACTCATATAAGATATATTTCAGTGATGAAAGGTATGTAAATAACAATAACAAGCGGTTCTTTGGACCTTGTAGCAATTGAATGCGTTGAACGCTTGCCGGTCCCTAACAATATTTTTGTGAAAATGTCTGCTTAGTCTCTCTCTTGCAAAATATACGCCTTTTCTTGACACTCTCTTTGTAAAAAGCCGGTCTGAGCTTTTCACTCAATTTGATCTCAAATCAGCAACGTTAAATAAAAAATGTACTTGGCGCTGAGTTCAATGTGATATGATGCTACAAGCTACACTATTTATATGACAAACTACAGAAGCGAGTACAGTAGTCGAAAGTTTAAACATAAACCCCGTTTAATGGCACAGGGTCAACGCCAAAAACACAGAAACACATACAACTTATCACAAACCAGAAACAGCCTAACCTAGGGGCGTTTATTAAGGATTGTTAGGAACAACCTTCGAACGGTCTGTAAAATGATATTTAAGTCGGGAACTCTTCATTTAAAAAGGCAATACATCAATGTCATAAATGCTAGTCAACTAATGTTTCAAAGAGTTAACATATGTACGTGCTGTCCTTAAGAGAATTGTTATGCAAACCCAAAGGACGTTAATCCAGATAAATAACATATGTGTTTTAAAAGTCTTAAATAATATATCTCTAGATATACCAGTTGAGTTGGACCTAGTTTGTCTAAATATCTAAAGCATAACAGGTTTAAATATCATATTTCATAAAACGAAATTCCTTGCTCATATTTAAATGATGTCAAAACGGAGCTCATCAGGATTATTTCCTTATTAATTTGTTTAAAAGTCTCAAAACACAAAATATGCCATACACAAAAAAAACATGGTAACGTTGTGATTATTGAAGAATTTGGATACAAGATACAATATTTTTTACTTAAAGTCGGGTATGTGATGACAAGAAACATTAGTTCAATCAAAATTCATTTGAACAAATTTGGCACAATTTGGCAGACAACCGAACAAATTGAAGCAATAGTAAAATTGTGTGTTTATTTATTAATATCTCTATCAAATAAAATCAGGCTGTCAGTTATTTTTGTGTGAATTCTAGTTTCATACAATTATTGAAAAAAAGCCGTTTTATTGTAAATTAATATTCGCATAATTAATACTTATAATATTGACTCCAAACATGAAATACAAATATTAATGTGAATTTGCAAACAATTGAGCGCGGCTTTTTACTATTATTTATGTGGTTTCCACGAATCTTTTTATGCAATGCGCTTGCAATGAAGATTTGAAATATTTGTTTTTGTGACTGATCGATGTTTCACGTCCGAATCAAACACTGTTTGATTTTTGCCGAATGGATTAGTTGTAATTTATCGGATCTTTCGCGACATTTGTCTAGAATTTCAACCATTTATGCATTATTCATTCTCTTAAATGCATTGATTAGGTTCTTTTTGTCAGTTTTATCTCTCGCAAGGCTTCACTTCAAGTCTACTTTAACTGACAAAAAATTGAACGACTAACGTATGTCGCGCGTTTTGTTATTCCCCTTTAAGACAGAAGTTAATAAAATCGGATGTCTGAAAGTCATAGAATAGGGTTTAAACAACTGGTGTTATATAAAATTACTATGAACATTTGTGCTCATTTTTGCCAGCAAAGATACCTTTTTATGCAGACTGGAGTAGTTCTTCAGTTAGTTTCCGTTTTCAAGTTAGTGTTTATGTATGTTTGTAGTCCCATTTGCCATACTTTAAGTTTTTTAAAAGATATGTTGCCTATATCTGTTGTTTTTTTTCTAATTTTAAGAACAATTAGAGATTTGCAAGTTAACGTTTATAACCGTATTACATAAGATTATATATCCTTTTCATTAATGTTATTCGATGATGATACATTTTTGTAAGCAAAACATGTCGAATACCTACAAAAGATAAATTTGTTTGATAAACGCTTTATTTAACTCGTGAACGCTAAATTCAAACAGTAAAACATGTGTTTTATAAATAATTTGCCTGTTTATTTTGTGATGATTAATACTCCCAATTTGTTTATAAGTTTAATTCTTTTAGAAATTGTGTCTAATCACCAAGTTCTTGGTCAAAACATTTAAGTTGGCTGACGTTTAAATGAATAAGATTCTTCGTATGCTAGTTTATCAAGTAAAGATGGAAAACGAAGAACACATTTGTCATGTTGATTCAGTGTCGAGGCTTGGTTGGCGCCTACTATTCCCCACTTGCGAAGCTTATAGACAACATTGACGAAATTGAAACATAAAAAGCAGATAGTTCTGGTATCTATTGCATACCAAAAGTGTCTGTTTGAATAAATTGTTCATAGATAACAAATAAGTTGACATATCATTTATGAATTATTTAATGTAATCCCGTATCATTTGCGGCAGTGGACGAGTTTTTATGGCAGCACGCAAATGTTTTGAGTAGAATAGCAATTTTTGAACGATATTATTCTTGTTTCGCACACAATATGGTTTTCTGTATAGAAAGCAATCAATTCTGGAATATGTACAAAATTCGGTTCAATGATAACCTAGAAAAATGAGTGCTCCTCTGTTCTGTTGTTGCCATGGCTAAGAAGCTGACTGATGTGACAATCCAAACTCGGTGATGGTTCGTACAAGACGTTATGATTCAATGAGGTTTCCTACAATGGGATGAAAACCCAAGATTTCAATCTCGTTTATATCTTCAATGTGTCCAAGTAACGACTCTGTGAAGTTTCCTACAATGTAAAAAATACCCGTCTTTTTTTCATTTGAAGGTATCGTATCGCGAATGAGTGAGGCTTCTTGCATTGACGAATTGTCAGTTCATTTCCTTTAAATGACATTTTTCCGACAGCTTATTCCACAACAATGTTATCAATCAAATTATAATATTTATCAACATTGAACTTAAATCATACACAGGCGGTCAAATGTATTCTTTCTGTTCAATTGGTCTCTTTATAGCCTTCTAACACATAAAATGCTGAGTAAGGGAAATTGTGATATATTCTTAACATACGCCATTTCATTGAAAAGGCAAACATTTCCCTAGGCTTTTAATCTTAAAGATACTCCAAATGCAAGGTTGATTGAAAGATTAATTAATTATGATAATCAGACAGTAACAAAATCCCCCCACCCTCAATTCCATACAATACAGTATGAGAAACCATTTGAGCAGTTACATATTTAATACAATGAAAAGACAGTCTGCCTCCGGAAACAGGAAGCAAATTAAATGTAATATTGTAGCGGTAGGAAAGCAAAATCTGCCCGCGTTGACCAGGGATCGCCAGATCAGTTCACAAAGAAATGGTTTCATCAAATCATATTATTAGTCAACACAAACTTTTGAATCATACTGTACTCTTTCAGTGGGAGTTTTAAGTCCAATAAAGATCTATATAGCCTTTTGACACATCAACTGAGGTGTTTATGACTTTGCCGTATATTTTTAACGAAAACAAATTTGATCGGAAAAGGAACCCTCGCACAAGGGAAGTTAACTTCGAAGATTCGTGGATAATGATACACTCGATCTTATTCACTGTCTTTAGTGCAGTCCATAAAATCTATTTTGAAAAACCATTGTAGAAGTCTCTTCTTTATATAATGAAAAGGCATAAAGCTTCAGGAAACTGAACACACACTGAATGTCATAATGGAGCGGTAGGGAAGCAATACTTTGCCCGCGTTTACAGAGACCGCCATCTCATTTCAATTATTTTAGTTTCAGGCAAATAATTGTGTAAACATGACCAAATCCAAAGCTTTCTTCAGAGGAGATATTCGTTTTCTAGAAGTTCTAAATGAAATCAACAACTTATGTCCTACTTTCTTGTTTACTTTTTTGCGAAATGTATGCATTGACACGAATACATTGATCTTTACAAGTTACAATAATGTGTTTTAATAATGTGGCTATTAAACATTTAATTTAGTGCCCTTTTTGTATTAACTTACATCACATTACATATTAAGCCTTACATTTCATTAGTTAAAATGTTTTCTATATCAGGCTACATGGATATTGTTGTATTAATGGCATTCACATGTAATTATTAAGCCTTGCTGTTTTAACAGTTTGCCTTCGACTAATCAATTATAGAACGTGTCCTAAATTAATATACTTTGATACATTTTATTGTTTCGAGAGACCCGGGTAATATACTAGTTAGAATGGAATGTTTTTGTGTTGTTCTATTGTTTACCATTGTAAACGGGAAACAATGGGCCAAATGAAATATCTCGTCTATTGCTCTAGTCGTATACTTGTTTGAATTGCCTTTTTTTTCTCTGTAATAATATTTCCGACTGATGTAGCACATATCAGAAGTGGCCATTGTTCACGGGAAACATTAATTCTCACTTTGAATAGTTATACTGAAGTTTCAGTAAAAAACACAGCAGCAGCACAATGATTTCTAAAGTTGTTTCCTACGGTTGATTTCAATCAGGATTCTAAAAACATATGTGAGCGAATTTTAGCCTATTTAATTCAAGGGCAACTTTCAAGACTGCAAAAGGTACTAAACAATCAACGTTATATACAAGTTATATCATGTATTTATTGTTGTTGTTGTGATTGTTATTTGTTGTTTCTGTTGTTAAATAGTGTTATGTTGTAAAATTAGAATACTATGTTTTGCGATTGAACAAAAAAACTTCACAAAACAAGGCCGTAATTGTTGAATGGGGTATAGTGTTGTTGATTTAAGGCTCCGGTATATTGGGGTCGATCCTTACCATGAAAACGAAGGAGGACACTTTACCGGCTACAAGTAAACAAACTCAAGGAATAATCGTACCACCTGCAAGCTTTTTTTTTAAATCAATAAAAAGTAAATTTAATTTAAACCAATCACACTTTGCGTCTGTGAAAAGATTGATTTAATTTGAGGAACCTAATTTCTCTCCTCCTTTTTTTTAATTGCTGTAATGTCTCAATTTGATTACTCTTTAGCGATCAGTACTAAACCAAATGCAATAGTTTTGAACACTAGTACAATAATTTGAATATCTGAGATGACGGAGTATTTATTATTTATTTGAATGAATGTAAATGAGCACCTTTTAAATTAAGTAAATGGTTCTTGTATTACATCATTATTTAAGGCTACAAATATATTTGAAACGATATCAAAATTATTTGAGGTTAGTCAAGCATCAACAGTTTAAGTACATGTTACTAGAACTATCGGAAAATAAGCTAGTAGTAGTAATAGTAAAAATAGTAGTAGTATAAGAAAAAGTAGTTGTTGTAGTAGTAGTAGTATAATTATTATTATTAAGAAACATTGATTTACAAATGACACACAGCTCAATACAACAGTTAAAATAAGATGGGACGTGAAAGTGATCGACCCTTACCTCAATATTGAAACTACGTCATATCCACGTGATCTCACCTAGCTACCTTCGTAGCCTAGGTATTTCCCTAGAATTATGATGACATGCATATGCAAGACCGCATCTTCTTCTTCTTCTTCTTCTTCTTCTTCTTCTTCTTCTTCTTCTTCTTCTTCTTCTTCTTCTTCTTCTTCTTCTTCTTGAAACTACACGTGAAATCATTCTTGTGCAACTCTACAAATTAATCGTACAAGATATTCCAATCCTGCAAAAGCTCGTGAAGAATGTTCGTTATAAAAGACTAATAAACTCACTGAGAGATAAAGTGTGTTACATTTCATTTCCGTCTCTGATTAAAGTGCTAATAAAGTTCTGTGCAAATGCAAAGTTTATCAGTGCATGTCATTAACATTTAACTGTAATTAACACAGTCTGGAAGAAAATAATGGATGAAAGGATAGACACATATAATCAGTAAACGTCTAACATTTAAACAACATATCAATTGTAAATTCATAATTTGGAAACAAAACCGTGATTATATTATTGTTACAATTCAGACATATTTCGTGTTCCCTCTGAATAGATTTTTGGCGGTATTGTATGACCCCTTAACTGAGTTATAGGGTTGCAGTCTTGATTGTTTGTGTTTACACTTGACATTTAAAAACAAATTATAATTTAGTTAAAAAACAACGTATATTTTCAAAATAAATAGAATTCTGTCATAACACAAAGTAAACATGCTTTTGCTTCAAATAAAAATCAAAATGTGCAAAATAGTGTTAATAATGTTCATAATATGCCAAATGGTGGTAATAAAAAACAAAATGTGCAAAACAACAACTGGCGAGGCAATCAAGGAGGCAACCAAGGACAGCAGGGTCAATGAAAATGGGGTCAATGTCAACAACAAAGGGGTCAAGGTCGAGCTCAACAAGGATGGAGAGATCGCGGTGGACGTAGATAGGCGTCCATGGGGTTTTGGAATGTGAACTGTTGGAGCACTAATGTACATAGTGATAATTTTATACTAAGAAAACCTTGTGTTGATTTTTTGAACTATGATGTATTAGGTCTTGCGGAAACCCATTTAATTTCTGATAATAAAATTGAATGGCCTGGCTTTAAATGGTTTCGTAAAAAAAGAAAAAAATATCCATGTAAATGCTAAAACAGGGTCTGGCGGTGTAGGATTTTTAATTAAAGAAGAATTTTTAAATGATTTTTATGTTTAACTCAAAGTGGATAGTTGTGGGGATATTTTATGGTTAGAAGTCAAAGATAAATCTGACCATGATAATGTTTTTTATACATGTGTTTGCTATTTACCTCCGAACAACTCGTCGAGACATGTTGATGTCTCGGAATTTTTTGATACTCTGATATGCAATATATACACTTTTCAAAACAAGGGACCTTTGTTAATATGTGGTGATTTAAATAGTCGTATTGGTGATAATGATGATTTCATATCTGGTGTTGATGAGGTTACTGACCGAAATGTTGTTGATTTTAGCACCAATATATATGGTGGCAAGTTACTTATTTTTCTAACGGATAGTAATATGTGGGTGTCTTAAATGGACGCAACTATATTAACAATGATTCTACATCAATATCAGTAAAAGGTTCCTCTGTATTAGATTATTGCATTGTTCATCAAGATAACTTGGATCTATTTTTTTTTATTTTAATGTTATTAAGAGCTCTGATTTAATTTCTCAAATTGCACCGATATATGGTATAGTACCTTCGTCGATTCCTGATCATTTTGTAATTTCATGAAAATTTAATATTACACCTAGTACATTAATTGATAAGTGTAAAAATACAAGTAATATGGAAAATATACAGTCACGTTATACAACATTTGATTAAAAAAATATTCCAGATGATATGTTTGATGATGGCATTAACACTGCATTACATAATACTATGTTTAAATTAGAACTAAGTTATAGAAGTCAACACGATAATGATCTAGCATATAATCATTTATGTTCTGTACTGAAAGATGTTATGTTTTCAAAACCAACCCATAAAACTATTCTTAAAGACTCATTGTGTAATAAGAAAAGAAAATTTGGAAAGGTTTGGTGGACTGAGAAATTATCTAGCTTATGGAATAGTCAATGTGATGCAGAACGAATTTGGTTGAAATGTAACGAAACTAATCATAAAAGACAGCTGAAAGCTGCGTTCATTTCTACGCGTAAAATATTTGATAAGGAGGTTTAGCGCTCTAAGCGCGCATACTGGATATCTTTTCAAAACGATTTAGCTGCAGACTGTAAAAGTAATAGTACTGAGTTCTGGAAGACTATCGGTAGGATGGGAATTTCTCAGTCCAAAAGAAAAACTTTACCCAAGGAAGTTATATGTAATAATGGCAATGTTTCAAAAGATATACATGTTGTCTTAGATAAATGGAAAAAAAGATTTTAGCATGTTATTCTCAAATGATAGATTTAATAACTTTCAGGCTATGCCAAATTCTACTGAAAATAATGTCTATAATGAAGAACTTAATAAATATATTACCATAGATGAAGCAATTTTCAAAGCAAAACAAGGAAAAGCTTATGGAATAGATGATATACCTGTTGATATATTTAGAAATGATTGTGCTGTATCTTTTTTACACATATTATATAATGTATGTTTTGAGAGAAGCATTATTCCCAGTATTTGGGGTAAAGTTACTATTAGTCCAATTCCAAAATCAAATATGTTAGACCCTAGAGACCCTATGTCCTACGGGGGTATTTCACTTTCATGTGGTATGTATAAAATATATTGCTCTATTTTAAATGAAAGGCTATCGGTCTGGGCTAAAAGAAACAACATTTTAGTGGATGAACAAAATGGATTTCGTGAAAAACGGAGTACGATAGATCACGTCTCCTCTTTAACTAATATCATTGATACAAGAAAGAAACAGAAGAAATCTACCTTATGTGCTTTTATTGATTTCAAGAAAGCGTATGATTTTATTAACCGTAGTATTTTATGGGAAAAACTAATGAACCTACCAGTCTGTGTTAATGGTAAAATCTTAACTGCTTTAAAGTCTCTATATGGGATTGTACAATCCTCTTTTAGGGTTAATGGAAAATATACTGACTGGTTTGATGTAGAATCTGGTTTGAGACAAGGCTGTAGTTAATCGCCTCTACTTTTTAATCTGTTTGTGAATGATTTAGCTATTAAGATTAAAGCACTAGATAAAGGAATTTGTGTTGATAATGAGAAACTGTGTATATTGCTCTATGCAGATGATATTGTACTCATGGCAGATAATAAAAATGATCTACAAAGTATGTTAAATATATTAAACACATGGTGTACATCTAATCACATGGTAGTAAATCCTACAAAGAGTAATATAGTACATTTTAGACCAGAATCTGTAAATAGAACTTCATTTAGTTTTACATGTGGGGAAAATGAGCTTAAAATTGTCAATCAATATATGTACCTTGGCCTTTTGCTGAATGAGTACCTAGATTTAAACATTATGGCTAAATGTGTTGCTCAAAGTGCGAGGAGAGCACTAGGTTTATTGATAGCAAAATGCAAATCAGTTGGTGGTGTCCCATACAATGTGTTCAAGAAACTATATGGTAGTACTGTTTGGCCGGTAATAGCATACGGTTGCTCCATATGGGGCACTAGATCATATACATGTATTGAAGTTGTCCAAACTAGAGCTATGCGCTTCTTTCTGGGTGTTGGCAAATACACGCCAAATAATGCATTGTATGGGGAATTATCCTGGGAACCCACACATGTAAAACAATGGAGATCTATAGGGCAACAGTGGTATAGATTAATTTATGAAAATGAAACATGATAGAGTTAATTATAAAGTATTTAATTATTGTTGTAATAAAAGAAATGGTTATGTTAGAAATTGGCAGTATATATACATCAAGAAAATGATAGAACTTAATTTAAATAATCAGTCATTTTCGTGTACACATATGTCTTCTAAATCATATTGCAATAAGATTTTTGAGCAATGTATGGATATTTTTATAAATGAATGGATTCATAATATACACTGTATTTATGGTTCTTCTGGAGTTGGTAGAAACAAACTTAGATCTTACAGAATTTTTAAATTACAATATGAAGTTGAAAATTATGTAACAAGTTTTATCCCATTTAAATACAGAGCAGCATTTGCAAAGTTCAGATGTGGTGTTGCCCCTCTCAGATTGGAGACAGGCAGATACGAAAATATTCCAGAAGAATCTCGAATATGCCCTATTTGTCATATCACTGTTGAAACGGAACAGCATGTGTTGTTCCAATGCCATGTATACCAGACCTTAAGACAAGAATTATTTTTCGCAGCAAATCTATTAGACAGTACATTTAGTTAAAAAACTGATGATAATAAGTTATTGTTTATATTCTCCAACAAGGATATGGTGAAAGTAACTGCCAAAACCTGTTTTGATATTCTAAATCTTAGATCTAATATTTTGTAAATGTGAACATAGGACTGATGATAGAGAGTTCTTTTTATTTTCATCTTTCAACCTGAAGATGTATTGGTTTATCTCATTGGTATAACTATTATTTATTTATTACCATGAACAACTATCGGGCTGCATATAACAGAACAAATAACTATTTTCAGCCTTATGTTCACATATCCACCACTTTACTGGTGTTATACATTTGTATATAGTGTAAAAGAACGTAGCTTTATTTTATGTAAAAGAAAGATAATAGTCTCTTATAACTCCTATGTGAGTGGCAATACTTTTTATTACCGTTTTTACATTAGAAATGTATTATATATGAATTGACGAGACTGAAATAAACTATGAAATGTGAGAATTTCCGACATTTACACATTAACCATGAATTGTGTCCAATATTATTTAAGTGTGACAAATTCAATCTGAAAAAGGGTCAAAAGGATCGTGTGACAGACACTGTGTCAAATATAAAATGATCACATTCTTACAACAGATCAATCATGTCACTCTTTATTTGAAAGTATATTATCAATCATATTTTATCGGTTTTTGTATGGTTTCTGACGTCTTCAAAATTGGAAAAAGGCATCACATATTTAACCTGACCTCTACACGCAATTTAATGGATGGTTTAACATTCTTCATCGAACAAGGCCGTACCGTAATAGGAACCATTTGAGCATATTGAGCAACCATAATTGTATTGTACAAACTTTGATTCCCAGACAAATTGACCGGTGGCTTGTCGGCGAGAATACTAAAAGTACGCTCGTAAAACGAATTTGTTTTGTACTTCACGCTAAATTGGCCATGTATATGTAACATAATTGGAGTCTTGAAACCTCTTTCATCATGGCATAACGTTTATTAAAGAACATGTATACGAGAAAGGAAGGTGATACATAGTGGACAAGCAGACATTTAGCTAAGAAAATAAAATCAAACTGTTCTACACCTTTGCATCCACGTGTGTTAAAATTAATGTTCACTCATTTTACAATTACTGAAACATATTACAACAAATATTATGTGCAGCTTGCAAGAATCAAAGTGTTTATATTAGTGTTGCTTATGCCGACTGTATTATTTTATTTATTTTAACTTATAAGGATGTTTTAAGACCATAACATTTGATACATTTACCTCACCTTATCACGAAGATAACAAAAGCAATATATAACCTGCATTCCATACGTATATGTATGGTTTGTTCATATTCCTTCTTTTTTTTCAAACATCTAAAACCTTACACGCAGTCTGCAATGCTTTATTTACCAATGATCTTGGACAAGTCATGTCGGCAGGACTCAAATGCCTGCCTAAGAAGCGTTTCGTGTCAATAAATTACCTCAATCCAATTAAGAACACAATTGTTGAAAATGGTCCATTTGCATTATCTCGCAAGCAATATCACAAAGGCAGTCATTTGAAACTGAAGAAATATATGAAGAAAATAAAGAAATCAACAATTAAGTTTGAACAATTTGCATTTTAGTTCAATATAAAATATGCGATAATTAGCTTTGCTGGCAGTGTTCCGATATTGCCATAAATGTGACGAAAATAACAGAAAACCCTCTCTGCTATTGGTTCTATTCTGAACATGCAATCATTTTAAAGTTCAATTATTGGCAGGCAAATGCTAAGTATGGTAGGAATGCACGGGTTAACATTGACGGGTAATTGATTTAAGTATTAGATAGCGAATCTTAACATGTAATAACATCGCAGATCACTTTGCCAAAGGTTGTGAAATTGCCATAAGGTTTGGCCATTTATCCAAGGGTATCATGATTTAACTCGATTTAGATTTGGCAGTTTTATATATTTTTATTATTTTCAGTGCAACGTTTTATTCTGATATTATAATTTATAAGCTTTCGGTCGAATACTATTCTAAGAGGCACTATTATCGTTCTTTTTTCAAATGCGTCCGAAACAAAGTCTTCTTTTTCTAGTGTTTTTAAAAGGATGATAAATTTAAAATGAATAGGATATCTCTCGATGTTTGTCTATAATTCACATGATGAAAATAATGTTACTATTAGTAAAATGGTTACATGAAATAACACATTTTCTAAAGCATAATGCAACTTATAATATGAGGAGTGGTATCGGAAAGGTTATATTTGTTTAAACACAGTTGTTTGAAATACAAATTTGTTAGATAGTAAAGCATATAATTAGAAACACAATAAAATTGCTTTGAATAAGAATGAAAACATTTAAGGAATCTGATTACATCCTAAGGTAGTTTGTTTATGTTGATAGGGTCAGATATATAAACGATCTAATGTGTGTGAGTTGTGAACATCATTCATATAATCAAACATCACAAAGGGCTTTAATAACGGATCATTCGCTAATAATTGTTTAAAACCATGATATAATATGCTTTATGAACTCAGTTTTTTTTATTGTGGTATCTTCGATCTTACAATCCAGCCGACACACACCAGGCTGACTAGGTAATACCTCTGCTTTAAGAAAGTATAATTCATCCAACTTAAGCGAATAAAAGTTCCCATCGCTCTAAAGTGAATTATGAAAAATACAAAAAATATCATATTACCAGTGTTTAATATACATTCAAAGCTTCATAATACAGTTTGTCTTCATTTATCTTAAAATATTTCACTTTATGAGTTGGGTTGTGACGCCAGGTACATGATGGTCAACTTGCGAACAGTTTTGTACCACGAAGCTGGTGCCTGTTTCATTAATGGATCTTAAGCGTAACTTCAATGAACTTAAATCTGGAAAAAATAAATAAATGATTAAAAAATGACTTTTTGTTTAATTATTGTATGTATGTACTTACACAAATTTAAAGCAAAATTTCGAATATCATTCGACTGCCCTTACTGACAGGACGAATAAAAGGCTCAATAAACACTTGAAGAATTTTTAATTCCATTTATATCACGGAATGAAGTGAAAATAAGGTATTTGCAGTTTCTAAGTCAATAAGGGAGAGCGCAAATGTAAAAACTAACATATAAAGCATTGGAAAAGCCTGGCACTAATATATGGTGGAAATCAGTATAATCTGAGATACAGAGGACTTGAGGATATATCCTCTGTCACTGATATAGTTCAAACATTCAAACAACATTTCAATCATCTCTTATCTCAATTCATAGATTTTTTTCTGTTGACAACGAAATGTGGAAAATGCAACACAGCTATTTACTTGACCTCTGCAGGCAAGAAAATGGATGGTTAAACACTAATGAAATTGCAGAGATCTACCGTCATCATTTGGGCATCGTGAACAGCAATGATTGCTTTGTGTAACATTTGATCCCAAGACGGATTGTCCGGTTGGTTCGAATGCAAAAATCAAAGTACGCTGTTGTGAAGAGTTGGTGTTGTACCTCTTGTTATCTTTGATAAAAAAATGTATAGCATATCAGTCAATGTGAGTATGTACAAATTGTGAGTTCATAAACTTAACCTCTGGATGTGTCTCAGGACATGAACTTACCAAACCTGGTTTGACCCACTCTTTGACATCCAGGAACGAGCGTTTTTTGAATTCACTGTGTATTTCTTTACCAACGATAAGGCAATGGCTTGATCCAATTATGTGGTGTTTGTATTTGTGTTTGTGGTGTTTAAATAATAAGGTGTGTCTCTAGTCAATTGACGATCGGGTCCTTGTCTTGTGCCTCTAAACAGGGTTTATATATATGCAAAATCTACAGAAACGTGCTCAGTAGCAAAAAGTTTAAACATAAACCCGGTTTAGTGGCAATGGGCAAAAGCCAAAGACATAGAACACAAATTCACAAACAAGAAACATAGAACAGCACAAAACTCTACAAACAGCACAGTGCATAAATACTATATATATATATAATTGGTATGTTTATCAAGAATTGTTAAATACCGCCTTGGAACGGTCAGTAAAATGTAAATTTACTGGGGGTTTAAACCAGTTTATGTGCACAAACCTCACTCTTATCCCAACAATTCTTAATAAAGATAAAACACAAAAGATAAATCTTATCAAAGTATGCATTAACTTGAGGAAACTTATCAATAAAACAAATAATAATAAAACACGAAAAGGTAAACCCCAAGTACTTCAATGATTAGAGATCCCAACGCTATCTGCAGACGGAGGGAAACAATTAAGAGCAGCTAATGCAAATACTTTTCAAAGATACGATGCAGTCATCGTTAGAAACCATAAACATCACACACAGTCTGCCTTATAAAATAAAAGGGTTAAAACGGTGTGAGTTTCATAATAAAAAGGATCATTGTACTAAAACTGGGAAAAACATTATTAAAAATAAAATAGTATATGCTATTCTCTCCTTCCAAATGATTTGAAAATGTAAAATATTTGAAGAAATTTAAGTCACAGCCAAAACACTCGGAGTCAGTCAACACGTGTGCGCCAAAAACGGTTTTAAAGATAACATGAATTAGCAAATTCTTCATAAAAATCAAAGCACTGAAAGTTTAGTTATGAAAGGATGCTATATTCAACCCAATATTTTGTTTCAGGTAAAGGTTCATCTTTATGATTGACTTTTCTACTACTGTATTTGATTAATGACTTTTGAGTTGAGTGAAGAATATATAAATGAATAGTGTTTGAAAAGTACAATGACAAATATATAAAATACCCCATGTATAGGAGCACATGGCAAGGGCCGAAACAACAATGAACTATAAACGAAACCATGTTAACATCACATAGTTACACACATACAAACACCGAAATCAAACTTACACAACTTACCCAATTACAAACACCACAAACATACCATAGCTTTTTTAAAATTGCTTTAAAGTTTGACTTGAAAGCTTATATTTTTGCTTTAATTTTCAAATTATGTTACAAACAGATATGTTAGCTTACAATCAAATGTAAGTTTATGTCATTAAGCATCTACTTAATGTTTTTACATTTTAATGTATCTATCAGTCAACATTTTATTAATATTGTCAGTATGGCTAAAAACATTAAGTATCGTGTAAATTGTGTTATCAGTTGATGTTTGTGTTGTGTTTGTTCTTGTAAACGTTTTGTCATTTTCTCATGCCGATATGAGAAGGGGAAAACAAGACAACTATGAAGAAGAAGGCAAAAAACGTATCATTTGATATTGTTTAAAAAATAGGTAATAAACTATATCATTTACCGATAATATTGCAATTTTGTACTTTACCCCTCTCTCCTTACTTTGTCAAGGCATGCTTAAGGTCTATAAATGCACAAAAAATAATCCAGTTTAGATTGAGACAAATATTTTGTAATAATCAGGCTTGTTTTGGGTAGTCCTCTAAATATGCCAAAGCTAGGAATGTCATTAAATTCCAAGTAGGATATTGGTATTCATAAGTTAGGAACACACAGGTAAACCAGTTGTCATAACATTACTGTGCTTGGGCGCTCTGGAATAACAGCAGCGAGATGAAGTAGCAAAGCATCCTTCTGTACAATGTTGTAATTATTTTGAGTTGTGTGTATGTCCCTTGTCTACTCTTCATGTACTATTACGATAGTTAAGTCTTTGATTGTTTCATTTGTTTGCAATATGTTGAATTTGAAAACGATATGCTGTAATAATTGTTCTTGAAAACAATCAGCATTGTAGTGTATGTGTTGTATCATGCAAAATGTTAAATAGTGTTTTCGTAATAAGGCGCAACAATGCTTAATAATTAAAGTTGCCATGTGATTTAACTTCAACATTTTCGGCCTTTAATTATTTTAGTTCTCTTGAAAAAGGTTTTATTCTAAGTAAGTAGTTGAATACTAAATGCAATGCCGGGGAGCAATAAAAGCTCTTTAAAATTGTCCATATTTTACGTCTAAATCAGACTGTTCCTTTTCTGTCTTTTATACAGGATAATATATTCTGATTGATCGAATCGAGCGCGACATTTGTCTAGAATTCTAGCCAGTAATGCATCAAGCATCACTTTAAGTGTATTCATTAATGTAATTGTGTCATTCTTTACTCCGACAAGTACACATTTTAAATCAGTTTTAATTGACAAGTCTGTACAATTTAGTATATACTGTTCTTAACAACTTGGGCTTATATGTATCAAACCAAAACTGCTGAATTTGAGGCATGGCTTTTTACTAGTATTTCAATGAATATTTTGTCTGAACTAAATTCATAATAGATGATGATTTTATGTTAAAGTCAGAATTATCGTATAGATGTTGTGAATGATAAGGCTATAATTTCCCGTCAATCAACGAGAGAAGATATTTAATGATGAGGATCTATGTCAATTGTAAAAAAAGTTGTTTTCTAGAGAACAGCTTATCTGCGGCTGAACATTCCATAGGCCAGCGATATTTAACTATCAATAGAGTCGTTTTGCCATGTAAGTTCGTGTGTGGGTAAATGATGTCATCCGTGTGTATATAATATAGTTCAACCTTCAAAGAAATCCAATGCTGGCTGTTCAATTGTTTTCTGAATACCTACCTAAACGATGCTTCAGCACTTGTGTAACGCTAGCTACAATGAATATTAGGGTTATTCGCTCAAGTGTTGTTACAAAATACTATATTCAACATCTCAATTTGTTAACATTTGTTGTGTTGACATGCCGCATATTTTTATTCTGTTTAAGCATGCTCTGCACTAGAAAATATAATGAGCTTTACTCGCCGAAAAAACGTGGATACAATAGTGATTGTGTTTAACAATATCATCATGAAACGTAAGCAATATAAGTTTTTACATGTAATTATTTGTACTCCTGTTCCATTACTCTGACTTTAAGAGTACGATTGCAATATGTATTTTATCACGCAAATGCCAAACGTAAGGATTTCGATCGTTGCTTCGGTAAAATATATTACGATCCTACATTGAAATAATCAAAAAGTTACTAATAAACACTTTCAGATTTGATATTTTCAACAATTTATTTCTTAAATAGTACAAATATAATTGTTTTGATAACATCTTTTCACAATTTTTAGCTTCAAAATACAGTTGATTCAGTTGATTCATGGTTGAAAATTGTCTTTAAATGATTTTGGTAATGACGCCGAAATTCTAACAGGTAGATGAAGGTAAACCTGACAGCGTTGGTGTACGACCCATTTCCAAACAGGATCTTAGTTGAAATGTCATTAATCCTAAATATGCATAAACGTAACAAGTGTCCAGAAATGGTTGATTATGTTTAATATATAGAGTTTATGTTCGTTTGCTACAATTGGCACAAGTATTTACCAAAGTAACAACACATGTTACACTAAGAAGATCTTCATTAAAAAGCGGCCCTGGCACTCATATAACGGTCTGAGTCTCGGTAAAATCTCAATGCAAAGAGCGATCTATAGCTAAGCTTGTCGTTTCTCAGTCATTTTTGCTCCGCAATTACAAAGAATGTCACAAAAGAACGCATGACAGGAAGATGTAAAGGGTAAAATAAAATAATCATGGAGAAACAATTGCCATTGCTGAAATTAACATTTAAATGTATTCATCACAATCTCGAAGAATGAAAGAAAAGACAGAAACAGTGTAACCGATATAATTATAAAAATCAAATAAGAGGTCAGTCATGTATTGTTTGTTCTTGTGTTGTTTTTTGTCGATAGCGAAATTGGAATAGGGCAGCGTTTAACCTCGACACATAAATAAACGGATGGTAAAACATTTGTTTTCAAGGCCCTACTGAAATAAGAATCATTTCGGCATCTTGAGCAACCATAATTGCTTTGTATAAACTTGTGATTCCCAGACCTTCGCAATATGCTCTGGTTACTCTGCTTTAGTTATTCATGTTATTTTTATACAAATGAATATCATGTAAACCAATCTTGGTAATAATATGCATAGAATCTTGAAATCTCATTGATCCAATTAAAGCTTTTTTATCTAAATCCATAAATACAATAGCAAGAATGTATTATGAACCATAATTTACAGGTGCATTATTGAATTGAACATTGTATAATAGCTTATCAAGTCATAAAGAGATGTAACCCAAACTACAACTTGGATCGTTATGTATTATATCAAACGCAAAAAAACTATTTAACGTCTTGGTTTTTACTTGCTTTTAAAACACTCCATTTCCCGATTATTATTTTTTTGTTGTTCGTTTTTAAAAAAATAATATTATTTTCATCCTAGTTGAAACATTTACTTGTATTTTAAGAATAAGAGTTGTCATTAGTACTTTTATGCAAGCATATTATATAGATTTATAATGAAACTCATACAAATTTTGTCACTCACAGTACAAAAAAGCCCTTTTGTCTCACCAAAAGGTAGGGGTAGGTTGACACCTCCGTGTACTAAGAGAAGAGGATTTTTTTTTAAATAGTAACGACATTGATGTGATAGGAGTATTCTCCATGACGTCAACAATATTTACCATCATATGGTTATAAAAGCCTAGCATGCACACATCTTCTTCACCTTATAAAAAATGATGACGATCATTTGCTGAATGAATTAGCTGTTAGCTGAAAATGCGTACTAAAATGTTTAATTCAGCAATACCTAAATGACTGCCTTACTAGTGTGTTTTGTACGTTTTAGAAAATATCTCATGATAATTGAAAACAATTTGTTAGGTCATAAATTCCTTGAGATGCAAGTGAGTACAATCCACAAAGGCTTAAATCCAAATAATAAAATAAGACAAAACGACAAACCAGATATTGAAACAATAAACCACTTGCAATTTGCACTATAGTTCAAACTAACATTTGCAATAAGCCATTTTATATTTACAATATTTTACCAGACTTTACGTTACTGCAGTATATTTTAGCATAGTTTACATATAATAACGCACATCATTATAATCTTAGTTTTCCTTAAGAAATATCTAACTATCCCATTCCAATGGTGTTATTAACCAGTTTGGAAACCGTCCACCTATATATAAACTAGACTGTCTTAACTCAATTATTACATGTCAAATATTCTGAGATCCATTTCAGATTACGACCAAGAATTAGAATTTAGGATGAACATTGCAAATTTGTTCTCGGCCGTCTTTTCAATATTCCATCGAGCAAGATCAATTCAATACCGAGTTATATCGGTACACTAAATTACAGATACACACAGGTTAGCTATGGTTGTTCATTTATTGACAATTCTGTCAGGACTTATCAACGTTTTGATGGCCGATGCTTACGTGTCACAAGGTCAACTTCCACTCAGTGTTGTACTTTAAGACGACTTACAGGGTTATCTTCAGATTAGCAATTTACAATAACTATGTGAGAAAATATTTCAAGATTTGTGGGTATTCACTTATTTTGCCTTTCAATGTTTCATCAAAGAATATTTACCAACCAAAACCTTTTTAAGCAGGCCGTATACAGGCAGTGTTATGTAATATGTACCATTACACAGTGTTGCATCAGCGTGAGTAATCATCAAAGCTTCCTGCATAGTATTTCGTAACTAGTTTGGTTTGGGCATTCACCACGTGGCAACTGTTCATGCTCTGTAACAAAAGTGTAAACCTTGATTATGCTATTTTTTAAATATGCTGAATCTGAATACAATGTATTGATTTAGCTGTTCTTTAAACCAATATACACTGTATTGCATGTGTGTCATTGTGTGACACATGTGAACTTTATATTTATCTTGCAGTATTGCTTCGCATGTTTGACATCAAATTGCTCAATATAACTTATTTCCTACTAATAAATCTAGGGTAAAATGTGACTTTACTTGAATTGGATTTGCCCATACTTAAGTATGTATATTCTATTTGTCAATTCCCTTTGATACGCAACTTATGCTCGTTGAAATTATAAATGTTTCAAACATAACTGTGTATAATTATGTTGAATTTGACAATGTATTGTTTCCATGAATATTGATGAGACCAATATATCTTGTTATGCATGTGGGCCATTGTGTGGTACTATGTGTTTATCATGCAGTATTGTTTTGTTTAATTTTCATTAGAACTTGTCAAAAAGAGTTCATGTCTTGTCACTAATCCAAGGAAACCATTTGATGTGTTTCAAATTTGATTTGCCAAAAGTTTGAGCACTTTAATATGTTCAGTTTCCTACTATAAGGTTTTGTTCAAGTAATTGCTGGCGATTAGTAATCCGAGGAGCAATATTACCGTTATTTAGCCGTTCCTTTCTCTCACAATGCTACATGTATAGTTAATTTAACCTGAAAAATCCGAACGCTCCAATAATTTTAGCTACTAGTTTCAGTTAAATGGCTTAAAAGAACAAAATAAGCTAAAAAGGCAGGTTTTGAAAATCAGAATGTTTAAAGTTATAAAATAACGTGAAAACGATATTTTAAAATGAACAATGAACGGTTTAAAAAGCAAGATTTTGCATGTGAGCTGCAGTTTGTACTCACTGCAGGCAATGAGTCAATCCTTTCGCTAAGACTGTTGTAACTTGTTTGATAATTAGAAGTAAATATCTGGTTTCTAGAGCCATTTCTTAAATATAATATCCTTTTGAATACCGCTACCATACTTCTTCGTGCTGCCGACATGTTTCAAACATCAGTTCCACTTGCGCTTGGCAAATCTACACATTCGTCTGGCGCATTTAACATCAAGAGGAAATATTGTGGTTTAAAAGGTTATGTGAGGGTAAGGAAAAGTCATTTGTATGCATTTATGCCTTGATAAGTTTAAACTTCTCAAACATGCTTGGTCTTTAAGAAAGTATGGAGATTTGGTGTTTACTATGTTCATGCTTAATTCAAAATATACTTTCAGTTGTGTTACAAATTTGTTATTGCGATAAATCATATTTTTTTCATACCGGGGGTTAAATAATGTCAAAAAATGTAAAGTGAGGTCATTTAGATATACATACATTTTATAATATGATAAGTTTACATCACTAAAACATATTGGGCCATGAAAAATCTAGAAAATTTTAACATGAACTTTTTCATAAAAATGTATTTCCCACCAGATGTAAAAAAATACTTTTTTTATCTAAAGGCAGGGGCGTAGCTTCCTTTAGGCCGTGTAGGCCGTGGCCTACACATTTTGCTCAGAAAACGAAATAATAAAAATGCCAAATCTGCAATAAAAACTGAAGGCATAGGGGGTTAGGGGCTTAAGTCTGAAATCCCGTCAAATGCGCCTTAATACAGATTTATTTCAAGGTAAAACACAGTGATTGTTGTTCTCATTTATGTTTTTTACAACAAAACGCACCTACGACAACCTAGCTAAAATAAAAATCGGGAGGGGTCGACTCCCAAAAAAGTGGCCTACACATTTATTTGCGTCAAGCTACGCCCCTGATTTAAGGTAAGACAAAAATGCACTGTGGGTGAACTAAATTTGTAAAGAATGCATGTGTACATGCATATTTATCTGTCAAATGTCTAAAACAGATCTCTTTTGGTATATATATACCTGATTTAGCAAACCTGTTTAAAATATGAATTTATTGAAATTTAGTTAATTTTGATTGTTAAGCATGATGTTTGTCAAATTCATTTGCCATTTTAAACACACATGTATTTTAATAAATTATAGAAAGCATTGTTTATAAAATTCTGTTTGTGTTTGCCCTTAAAATCTTAACAACTCATTTTTTTCATATTTAACATTTTTAAACATATTTTTAGTGTTTTTTTGTAACAAACACATATAAATTATGTATTCTCACTGAGATGTTTTGCAGATAATCTATCAGAGTTGCTTGGCTACAAATAGTTTATTTACAATCAATAATTCCTTCAATGTTTTTGGTTAGGGAGTTTTGTTTTGTTATTTGTAGTAATTTAGTAAATGTTTGGCCATAATTTACCACCATATTTAAATTGATTTCTGCCCATTCAATTCTAGAAAAAATATAATTACCCCTGATTGTTGCGATTAATAGATCATTATCGGCTGCTGCCATCACATAAAATTTACCAGACTTCTCAAGCACTTTTTTCATGTACATTAACACGTTCAAAAGTACTGTTACAGTACAGAATTACTAGAATGTTACAATATTTAAAAAGATAAAAATAAAAATATTTAAAAAAAAAAAATTAAAACATCAATATTACTCAAGTCACAGATTCAATTCAAATGTAAAATAAGAGTTAAAAAGACACACATAAAAATAAGATACAGATAAGACTCAAGACTCTAAAGCGACAAGGTTATCAAAGTAATTAGTCCAGATAAAACTTCTTAAAAAAGTGAGTTTTAAGTGCTCTTTTAAACACTGGCAGAGTTTCACAGCTTCTAAGTGTTCTAGGTAGGGCGTTCCAGAGTTTAGGGGCTGCCGTCATGAATGCACGATCACCATAAGTCACAGTCCTACTACGCGGTACAACCAGTGTTAAACAATCATTTTGGGACCTAAGTTGTCTGGATGGGATATAAATGTCTAGCATGTTGCGTATGTAAGTAGGGGCCTGTCCGTGAAGCGCTTGAAACACAGTAGTGAGGATTTTGTACTCAACTCGGATGTGCACCGGAAGCCAATGTAGTTCCTTTAACACAGGGGTTATGTGGCTGTTACGTGGTGTCCTGGTGATAACCCGAGCAGCCGTATTTTGAACATTTTGGAGTTTATTGAGAACGTACTTTGGAGATCCACAAAGCAGCGAATTACAATAATCCAGCCTTGATGTCACTAACGTGTTTATCAGGGTTCTGGTTGAGTCAACGGTCAGGTATTTCCGGATTTGACCTATTTGTCGAATTTGCATGAAGCATGAACGAGAGACAGAGTTTACATGTTGTTCCATGTCTAAGTGAGAGTCTAGTACGGCACCAAGGTTTCGAACTGTTGTCGATGGTTTTATAACAGAATCACCTACTCGTATAGTAAGGTCTTCAACTTTACTACGTTTTGGTACAAAGACAATCATTTCAGTTTTGTCAGCATTGAGTTTTAGAAAGTTATTGTTCATCCACAGTACGATGTCATTTAGGCACGATTCAATCCGTTGCAGAGTCTCATTGCGTGAAACAGCTTCCTTTGGTTTAAACGCCATGTACAATTGCGAATCGTCAGCGTAGAAATGATATTGAAGTTCATGCTTCCGACAAATCGCACCCACAGGTTTGGTGTACATGATGTAATTCTTGGGGCCAAGAACAGACCCTTGTGGCACAGAAAATGTCAAACATACAGGTTTTGACAGTTCTCCATCGATACAGACTGTTTGATGACGCTCGGATAGATACGATTTCATCCATTGTAGAGGTTTGCCTACTAAGCCAAAGTGTTGTTCAAGTCGGCAAAGCAGGGTGCTGTGGTCAATCGTATCAAAAGCAGCAGATAAGTCCAACATGACTAGCACCGTAGCCTCATTCTGATCAAGTGAGCGGAGGATGTCATTTTGTACACATAATAAAGCAGATTCTGTTGAATGAAATTGCTTATAAGCAGACTGGCGTTCTTCATGAAGGTTATGTGCAGATAGGTGTCTTTCAAGTTGGGAATCGACAGCTTTCTCGAGAACCTTTGACAAAAACGGTAAATTCGATACAGGCCGGTAGTTTTTCAGTACCTCTTGATCTAATCCTGTCTTCTTGATTAAAGGTCTTACTCTTGAGCTTTTAAAAGCTGATGGTACATATGCCCTTTCAAGTGAAGTGTTAATGATTTTGGTGATCAATGGTAATAGTTCACCTAAACAATCTTTCAACAGCCATGTTGGAATGGGGTCTAGTTCACAGGATTTGTTAGGAGAATTGCGAATAATCTTTGAGATGTCCATATCAGAGACTACTGAAAAGTTTGAAAATTGCTCTTCATTAAAAGGTGCTTCAGGAACAACAGTGTCTATTTGTTGGTGAGACTTGGTCCAGGCTATATCACTACGTATGCATTCAACCTTATCTACAAAGAAGTCACTAAAGTCTTGTGCTAGAACTTTTGCAGATTTACCAGATGGCAGCACTGCATCTTTGGTATTACCCATCAAATGTTGGGTTACTTTGGTAAGGCCTTTCATGTCACGACCGCAAGACTCTACTTTCTCACTGTAGTAATTGACTTTGGACACATTTAGAAGCTTGTTAGTTACAGCACATTGGTTTCTGTAGATTGCGTGATCTATTGTCAATCCAGTCAACCGCCACTTTCGCTCTAACTGACGTCTTAAATGTTTAGCATCATGAAGTTCTTGGGAATACCACGGATTCATTGGTCTTAGTACAACGGTCTTGGACTTAAGAGGCGCATGTTTGTCAAGAAGGGAATAGAGACCATCGTTGTAAGCATCAACTAGTTCATCAACATTGAGACTATCGTTTACACTATTTAAAATATCTGATTCCAAAATATCGGTTTTAAACTCATCAACATCTATAGACTTTAGCTTTCTGTAAGTCACAGTTTTGCGTACTGGTGGTGGTTTGGACGCACTAGCATTGAAAACCACAGCAAAGTGATCACGAGATGTATTGCCGTTGTTGTCCGGGAGTCCGGGATCAGATATTTCTACATTTGATACCGTTGTGCCTGTATCTCTGGTAATAAGCACATCTAGTATGTGGCCTGCTACATGAGTAGGCTCAGTGACGTGCTGTCTCATACCACACGCTTCCAAAACGCTGTTGAATTTTGACGTGTTAGGGTTTGACCGATTGTCCAGGTGAAAATTAACATCGCCAACCACAATAATATCGTTCTCAGCAGTTGTAAAGTTTGCAAGAAATGTTGGCCATTCGTCATCAAGAAATGTCGTAGTCTTAATGCCATTTTGTTTATTTGGAGGCGGCCTATATACCACAGCTAATCGCAGAGAAAAGTTTTTTATAGTGATGTTGCAGTCCATATATTCAAAAGAAGTAACATTGGTATTGTGACTGGATGCAAGCATGGAAAGTTTTAGGGGTGCCTTGTGGATGACCGCTACCCCACCACCACGACCTTGGCGAGGAACATGGGCGATTTTGTATCCACTAGGCACTAACTCGGCAATACATGCTTTGTCTCCTGGACCACCAAGCCATGTTTCTGTCACAGCCACAATGTCAAAGTCGTTGGAAGTGATATAATCAGAAAAGGCTAAAGTCTTGTTTTTCACTGATCTCGAATTGTGACAACATATTTTGATTTTAGTTTGCCCTTTACGAACAGACAGTGGTTCAAGTGTGATCTTTCTCAAGTTGTGGGGATTAACACTGTTTATATTGGTATTTTGTCTATGTTCAGTATTTGTTATTGATGTTGTTATATGTGTTGATATATTCTGAGGTAAGATACGAATATTAGTAAGGTGAACTCCATCATTTGTGTCCCATATTCGTCTTTCATTGACCCGTAGTAGGCTACAGCTATTATATTGGATAATCCTTGGTAAACACTGATCAGCTAAAAAATCCGCCTTAGGCAAGATACACATTTTTGAAACTTCAAATGATATATAAGTTATGTTCATAAATTCCAAATTTCCACAAAACCACAAAGTTATTCCACACAAAAAGTATATATATCCAATCATGACACATTCATAGACACTGGTGACAAATTTCACAGTAATCCTTCAAGTATTTCTTGTTAAAATAATTAAAAGTTTACAGAGCACATTTTTTGCAGCCTACACCTTGGCGCACTAATACAAGACATTATATATTAGGTGATTATATATTATGCTTTGATGTTGCGATTGATAGGTCATTATCGACTGCTTCACCTAATATATAATGTTTTGTTGTTGCAATTGAAAGAGTAGCAAAGGTTGATACACCTCACATAAATGTTTGGTTGCTGCGATCGGTACAAACAATTTATCCTCGGCCGTAACGCAAACACCGTTCAAGATATTTAAATACAACCTGGTTCTTTTTCTATGGCTTTCACATTTAACAACTCCCATTTGAGCTCAGACAGCGCTTCGACATAAACAATTAAAAAAAGAGTCAGATAACTATCCTCAATAATTTGGAAAGTTCCATCAATGTCTAAAAGCTGTCGTAAATTTTCGTAACAGAGTCCTGGGGGAACGGAGAGGGGGTGGTAAAGCACTACCGCCAACTAGGTGCGCCCCGTTTAATTCGAGAAACTCTAGTTTCTAGTCGGAATACAATCGTGACTTTGTCTCGACAAATTCTGCTGTATCGGATCAAAATCGTAACAATGTCCTTTGTTGACTCGGCGGTGTCTGGACGCCGATCTGTGAAACAAGCATGATCTGGATAAATATTTTAGTTTGAATCCGCCGCCGCACGATTCTTTAAAGGGATGGGCCTATCACGTTTAGCGGTTTATCTAATTGAAATATTCCGTTAGCGTCGGTTCACTGCCTTGCCATTGTCTGATAATACTTTTCAGTCGGGAGGATTGATACACTGTCAGGAAAGATTCCGTCGTTTTTGTACCATGCGAAAGATACATATTGGATAAGAATCGGATTGAGAACGGGATAATCTGGAATAATTCGACTGGAAATGGCTAAATCGGGACGATTCCTTAATACATGATTGTTTTCGTGATTAAATAAATGTTTTACATTGGGGATTTTAATAATCAGCCATGAATAACTGGATCTTGGTCAGATTTTAGAACAATTTTAAGCTTGGATGTGTTATCAAGGACTGCAGAGAAATCGTGAATGTGTGACCGAGACGTAAAATATAAAAAAGCTCTGTCTAATTTCGTAAAGGGAAAACAATCTGAGTCAAGAATGTCCATACTTCTTGTTACTAGTTGTTTGCACTACAATAAACAGATATAAGGGCTTTGTAAAGAAACAAATCCAGATATGCTATGGTAAGAGATATTCGACATTGCCACTATGCTTGATATATTATGTATATATTAATAGTGAACCAGATAATAATCAAGTTAGAAAGGGATTTTATATTTTTAAAACATGTCTTTCTTATACTGAAATTTGATTAAAACTATTCCAAACATTTCTTGCATTAACATTTGACCTTTTCCTAAGACAAACAATTGTTTAAGATTTCATCATTTTTATTTGGATCCAAACATTTAATGTGTAAAGTTTGATTGGTTAGAGTTTTATTGTTGTTGTTTTTTATTATCAAGATATTCATTTTATTTCACTTAAGACAGTTTTTTTCACTTTTGATATCCAAAGGTTAAACGATCATATGAGCGCATCCATCAGTCCAAATGCAAAGCTTTATGATATAAACGGCATATAAATGCATACGACCATTAAAACATAATCATGGTGACATATTTAGTATAGAAATATTTCAAAAGTGTCAAATAATAAGAGTATAAAACATATCCTAGCTGAAACAGCTAATAATTTCAAAGTATGTTTTTTATGCTGAATGTTAACATAAAACAAAAAGAAAAATAACACAAGACAAATTGTATCGTCGAACAAGTACAAACACAAACTTAAAATATAACAAAAATAATAAATAGTCTCGAGCGAGCGAAAACAATACGGCTTAAATGCTGTTGAAACAAAGAGTATTTAAATTTGATTTAAACATATTTTATTGCCTGTTTTTCTTTCAACATGATCGGTATTTACAACAATGATATAGAGTATACAAAAGGCAAATGGGTTGGACACAAGTTCTAACATCATTCGTCTTCTCCATGAATTTAAATAATGTGAGGTGGGCCGATTTTTTATGGTTAGGTCGTGGTCAGTAAATCATTTACTTTTCTTAGGTCATATGGTGACCATCATGAAAAAAATGCGAAGTAGTTTTAATAAAAAAGAAGAAAATGAGAAATCCGATCCTAAAACAGACATAACTACCAGCACCTTGTGAATCTTAAACTAAAGGTAAAATCAAGTTGACACAAAGTGGTGTTAGTCAAAGAAAACGAATCAAAGCTATTAATTCTTCGTCGAACGGCATAAATATTAAAATGGCATAATACGTAGGTATTCTACTTAGAAAATCGTTCTATCAAAACAAATTGGATCTAGAATTTGAATAAAACCATTCCGAACAATAACAGGATAAACGGAATTACTGAAAGTGGGACTTGTTTGCTTTCGTTAGTTAAAACACAGCTGAAGTTTACACTTGGGTACATAAACATCTCAACGACTGGTCAAGTTTTAGTAGATACTTCATGTAGCAAGATCAATAACTGACTGGCAAAGTATAGGCCAATCTGGTTCAATGTGCCCTCCATCATCGTCAGCAATCCATGACGCATGCGCAAACCGCTTAAACAACTTCATGAGAACTTTACCCATCACGTTTGGTTCCACATGTTCAACAAGTAGAATAATCATAGGGTTGTTCTGATCGTAGGACTCCTGAACCTCCCTTTTGCACCACTGTTTAGTGCAAAATGAATTAGACACCACAATTATTGTAACGGCAGCGTCCTCGATACATCTTATTATTTCTTCCCCAATTTGGAATCCAGGTCTAAAGTTGAGATCGCCTGAGCACACCAACTCACCACTATATTGTGTCAATTTCCGAAGACCTTCTATAATCCTAGGTCGTATTTTGCTTTCAACTAAGATGGCATCCTCTGAACAATAGGACAAGAAAACAAGATACTTCTTTCGGAATTGACCCATTTTAATGCTGTCAATTAAGTTTTGTCTTTCCAACTGTCTCTTCCTTTTTCGTCTTACGAGTAGAAACGTGACAACAAATACACCACCCAAAACAATAGTTAATGGAAGAACTATAGCAATAATGACCTTCACTTTTTGTTCTTTGCAATATTTTAACACAGATTCATAGTCCTCGTCTCCAAGAAAGAATATTTTCTTCCCATTTAGGAGACAGGCATACGCGTTAAAATAACCATTGATTAATGTTCCGAATCGTTTTCTGATCCATTCAATCGATTTCCTTTGATCGTCTTCACATGAGCACACAAATGGGTTACCAGATATATCAAGATGACGCATAGATCCGTTTGCTGCTGACATTTTCTCAAACTTATGCATTAAAACTATGCTTAATGACTCCATCATGTTGTTACTTATATTAAGTGTATGTAAACTCTTAAGATCATCTACATTGAAGTTTAAATCCACCAATCTGTTGTCTGACAAGTCCAGCTTTACTAGTTTGCTTTTATTTCGTAGTGTAAGCAATGGCAATATGTCAATGTTGTTTCCAGCTAAGCTAAGGAAACGAAGCTCATTGTTTTTTAATATAAACGTTTCAAAGTCGTGGTTATGTAACGTCTGCATTTGTCCAAGGTTGTTTTTCGAGAGGTTGATGTGTTTTAGGTTCATTGATGGTGAAAAGAATCCTGGAGATAAATATTCAATCTGGTTCCCCGATACATCAATCCAGCTTAAACTTTCTATCATGATATTATTTATATCAGGAATAGAAATGTTGATGAACTCTAACCGATTGTTAGCTAAAGACACCTTTCGTAGCCGCCATCCACAGTCTTTAAAATGAAGTTCCGATATCTCTCTGAAAGAAAGAGACATTTCCATGGATTCAATGTATATCTCTTCTATATTGAAAAAGAAGCTCATCGCATGGCAAAAATGGTCTCTGTGTTTAAAAAGATAGTCAAACAAATCTGGGAGCGATGAATGGCTGATGTCCAAGATCTTGATACTTTCACACGTAGGAAGTAATACACCATTGTAAAAGTTTTGAAAATAATTATACCGAAAAATCAGTTCTTCTACTGATCGGCACAGACTTTCATTACGAATCGAAGCTAAATCTAATTTACCAATGTTCACATTGGATATATCAAGATACTTGATATTTCTCTTCCCATTTCCGCTCAAGCTACTGAAGAAATCAGTTTCAAGGTCTATAGGTTCTGATTGAGTTTTTTGTATGTACGACAGTGTTACCTTTTCAAGATAGATTAGGTCAGAGTTTCCTAAGCTTGGCAGTAGTTTATTCAGGTACAAGTGTTTTTGTCCAGAGAAATCCAATATTTTTAGAGAATCTAGTCCTTGGAATACGTCGTTCTCCATGTGAAGTAACTGCTCACTATGGAAACATAGTTTTGTGAGATTTCGTAAACCCATAAAAACACGGCTCAATACTTTATGTTTACCTGCGCATGCTATGTCCAGTGTTTTTATGTTTGCCCATAGCGCATTGCTCATGAATACCTCCAGAAACAGCCGTCTCGGGTTTAGATTTGTCAGTTTGACCGTCGTCACTCCAATATGCAAGGGAACATCAGAGAAAGGAATATCTTCACACACTATCGAATCGTATTGACATTCACATTGTGGGGGACAATGCTGGGCTGATCGATTGGAAGATATCAATCCAAATAATATCCACAAAGTTAACTTAAACATAACCATGTTTATTTACAGTGTTTGATCGTTTGAGAGTATTATCATATACATTTTAACACTGAAGTGATGAGTTACAAATTATAAAGACATAATAGATTTTAGCAACATATAAAACAGTTTGCAAATTTGAGGGTTATTATCGACCCTACTCATACCAGATGATTTGAAATAAACTTCCACTCTTAATTTTCATTATTGTCATACAAATTAATTTCCTTTCGTGATTATCCTTAAATATCTATAAGTGTTTTATGCATCTCTAATTAATTCTTAATAGCTCTTATTAACTTTCTATGGTTGTAATTGTTGAAGGGTTTCAAATTATATAATTGCCTGTACTTCCGTTTTCATTAATTTCGCTTATAATCTATAAAGCATCTTCTAGCGTCATTGACGTACTTCAATTATTCTTTTTCAAAAACTCTTTATCCATACCAACCTCTGAGACACAAAGTTACTGTTCGTCAACCAACTGTGTACTTGAAGCTCGCAACTAAGTTTTATTTTTTATTTTAAAAACACTCGTTTGTTCGATTAAAGCACTAGCATTTATTTCCGGCTTGGTCTGGTACACACTTAAGTGATGTAGGCTCGTTAACACTCGTTAAAACCACTTATAAAGTTCGCCAAAATGCCACAACACTCGACACAAAGCCGTTTTTCAACTGGGTCTGGTACCCACTCGAGTGATAAAGGCGGATTACCACTTAGTTGATGTTGAAGATGACACGCCTACCACCCAAAATCGGTCACCATACTGGGAAAACACTTAACTTAAACCGCTTCCAAAGTGCACAAAAAACACAAATGTTGAGAGTGGACACTTGATTTCCAGCTTTAGTTCTAAGTTTACATTTTGAAGAGGTTTTTTATTTATTTGAAAAGGCAGCGTTCAACCTCTGCAGGCAATAAAGTGGATGGTTAAACATGTATCATCTACAATGCAGTACTGTTATAGGAATCATTTGGGCATCGTGAGCAACCATAATTGCTTTCAATTAACTTCGATTTCCAGAACGTTGCAATATGCTCTGGGGCCGTATTCAATAAGCATCTTAGTGAATATTTTCAACTTAGTGAGAATTTCGTAATATTTGACATCGATTATTTTAAATACCCACTACTTTTCATCCGATTTATTCATATGCATGTATTGTTTAGACCATTTTCTTGCTTATTTTTATACTTTTGGTGTACAAACATTGTTCATTTTCTTAATATTCAAATTAGAAAAAAGGCAATTTTTCACTAAGTTGAAAATTGTTACTAAGATGCTTATTGAATACGGCCCCTGGTTACTCTGGTATAGTAATGTATGCCTTTTAATTCTAAAAAATATGATGTAAATCAATTTCATAGTAATATATTTAGAATCTTGAATCCTCTTTGATCCGATTTAAACTCTACATACATTTTTACATACATATACATGAAAGCGATAATGTATTGCGACAGAAAATGTACAGGTAGACAATTGAGTAAATTAGGATCGGTAAATATATAAAACGCAAACAACTGTTCTACATTCATTTAGAAATCTGTTGACTCATTTTACCGATAGTTAAATATAAACAGCATATGCAACCATAGTTGAAACAGGTGCATACCTTTTAAGAATAAAAGTTGGTGTAACTAATTTTACCCAAGCAGATAATATAGCTTTAAGATGAAACTCATAAAAAATATATCACTCACAGTACACACAGAAATTTCGTCTCACTAAAGGTTGACACCTCAGTGTACGAAAAGAAGAGGAAATAATAACAACATTGAGAACGAAGCTAATTCTGTATTAGTATATTATGACTAGACTCAAATACCCCAAAATACATTATAAATGCCCATTTACTTCACCTGTGAACAATGATGATCATGCGCTGCATGAATAAGCTGTTTCTATATTAAAGCAAACGTTCTTAAACAAATCGAAGTAAGCATTCCATACACTTTATATGGAATGATTATTTATTTCGTGCATTCTTTGGACACATTTCAAAAGTCACAAATGCATACGTTAATGCTGTATTCAACAGTTCTCAAATGTCTGTCGTTTTAAGTGTGTGTTAGGAAATATCCCAAGATAATTGAAAACTTTTTGTTTGGTCATAAACTGCTTAAAATGTCACGTGAGTACAACGCCTAAGGCTTAAATCTGAAAACAAAAAAGACAAAGCAGAAAATACAAAAATGAAACAATCAACCAAGTTCAATTTGCACTAAAGTTCAAGCAAACGTTTGCAATAAGCCATTTTATATTTACAATATTTTACCAGACTCTACGTAACTGCATTATATATAAGCATACATATAATAACGCAGAAAATATCATCTTAATTTTCGATACAAACTATCTAACAATCACATTCCAATGGTGTTATTTGCCAGTTTGGAAACCGTTCAACTATATATTAACAAAACTGTCTTAACTCAATGATTACATGTCAAAAGGTTTCAGATCCATTTCAGATAATGACAAAGAAGTAGAATTTAAGATGAAAAATGTAAATTTGTTCATCAAGCAAGGTCAATTCAATACCTATAACAAGACCTCGGTAAACTGAACTACAGAAACTAACACGGTAGCCATGATAAGTCATTCATTGACAATTCCGTTACGGCTTATCAACTTTTGGATGGCCGATGCTAACCTGTCACAACGTCAATTTCCTCTCAGTGCTGTACCAGAGTTATCGTCAGGTTAGCAATATGCAATTACTACGAGAGGAAATAGTTCCATACTTGTGGTGATTTACGTTTAGCCTTTTATTGGTTCATCAAGGAATGGTTAACCAACTATAACCATCAGCTGACCGATTACGGGCATTTATATGTAACATTTACCATTGCACACAGTGTTACATTAGCAAGATCAACTATAAAAGCTTCCTGGTATATTATGCCGTATTTTGTTTTTATTTTGAGCTTTCATCACTTGTCCACTGCTCATGCTCTTTTACAGAAGTGCATACTATGGTTATGCTATATTTTGATTAGGTTTAATTGGATTATGATATGTTGAAAAAGCTGTTCTTTAAACCAATTTACAAGTTACTATATGCGTGACACATTTGGACTTTATATCTATCATCCAATATTGTTGCACATGTGTGTTTTATCACATGGCTCAAAAGGACTTAATTGCTTTTAGTAAATCAAGCATAACATGTGACTTTACTTAGTTTTGACTGCCTTAAATACGTACAGTATTATTGTCAGTTCCCTTTGATAAGATTTTATTCTGATTGGGAGCAATATTCACTTGTTCAAATTATCCATGTTCCTTAAAATACGTATAATTATGTAGAATTTGATAATAATTTTTTAATAATTGATGTTCAAACCAATACATTACCTTATGCATGTGTGCTATTGTTTGGAACTATTTGTTTATCATGCTGTAATGTTGTGCCTGTTTTTCATTAGAATTGGTCAAAGTGATTTAATGGCTGACCACTAATCCGAGAGAACTATTTGATGCGATTTAATTTAGACTAAGCTAAATATTTGAGCACTATATCATATATCCTTTTCTACTCTACGACAAGGTTTTATTTTAAGTAATGAGCTAATAGCACATTGACATGTTCAGCTCCCTACCATAAGGTTTTGTTTTACGTAATGACCTATAAGTATCCCGAGGAGCAATATTGTCCCTCTCAAGTGACCCATGTTTCACGTCGGAATCAAACTGTTCGTGTTCTGTTGTTTTTTAAAAGGATGGGTTATTACTGATCGATCGAATCGTGGGCGACGTTCTTTCTGAATTCATTCAGTAATGCATCAAGCATCTCTGTTAATGCATTTAATACCGTTATTTAGTCATTCCTTTTTCAGGCAAGGCTATACTCTGAACTGACAAATCCGAAAATTACAATAATTCGGGCTATTTGGTTCTGTAAAGTGGCTAAGAAGAACAAAAGAAGCTAATAGCTAGTTTTGGAAATCAGATGTTTTAAGTCATTCAATAACGTAAAGGCGTAAATTTAAAATGAACAATGGACGGTATAAATAGCCAAATTGTATATTGCTTGCGATCTGCGGTATGTGTTCACTGCTGCAGGCAATGAGTAAATCCTTTCGCTAAGTCTAATGTTATTTGTTTGATAATTAGAAGTAACGACCTGGTTTTAAGTAGCAGTTGCAAGGAACTGCTTTTCTTTAATATAATAAGAAAAGACTGAATAGCAAACGTCTCTAGGTTTCCTGTATGCAACCATAGTCTTTTTCAAATGAACACAATATCTTGTACTTAGCACTTGGGAGTGCTGCCTTACCTGCTTCACAAAATGTCAGCGCTGTGGGACCAACTAACTTTCATTTAGCACGTTTTTTCGCTGCAATTTTGCTTCAACGTCTAAAGGCTGTCTAAAGATTAGATTGCAGTTTTTCATAGTTATGGTCGAAATTTGATGTTTCCTGGTTAAAAGTGCTTTAGAAAATTAAATTATACGGCTGTTTTTCGTACAATTGCGGTCCGTTCTATTTTGAGCTATCTTATATTGCTGGAATGAAGGCATTGATGTTAAATTAAGCTGATTCTTAGGCAAAAAATAATAATATATATATATATTAAAACTGTCCATCTGTGAGAGTGCAACGTTAAATATGACTAAGCAATTCTTCAAACAATGTTATTTCTAAGGCCGATGCACAGGTGCATTTCCAAAGCAGAAAGTTTCTTCACAATTGATATGATTAGTCGCAATTAAACCGCAACAGTTTTAAGTATGCTTTGGGTATATAGCAAGAATAAATAATCTATTTTATATTCATAAGCAAAAGTGGTATGTTTTACCATATAAATGTTATGAATGATACATCCTGGACATACAAATTGATATAAATTTCCTGTCAATCAACGTGCGAAGATAACAAAATGGCGATAAGAAATGTCATTTGTAAAATAATTGTTTCGTGGAAAACATTTTATCGGTCACCAATTGAATATTCCGTACGCAATCTACATTCAGTTATCAGTAGAAGATTGTGTTAGCACCTTAATATATATGTTTACCCGTTAGGCCCATTGTCACTGACCACATGTCTATATAAACATGTAAGGTCACTTTGAAAACTGCTCCAGACTAATTACATGGATCACTTGTGCTCCAGAATAGGTATCATGTGATACGAGTAGCATTTGGTAGGCAGTTGACTCAAAGTAACGTGACAAAAAAAACTCGAGCACACATACGAATACATAAATTAAGCACTTTTTATACAATATGGGTATGTGAATGGCCATGTAATTGCAGTGGCATAGTAATTCACCTTCAACCAAAAAGGGTGCAGTTGTATAGGATTCACCTCCAACCAAACTGGGTGTAGTGGTATAGGATTCACCTCCAACCATACAGGGTTTAGTGGTATAGGATTCACCTCCAACCATACAGGGTTTAGTGGTATAGGATTCACCTCCAACCATACAGGGTTTAGTGGTATAGGACTTCACCTCCAACCATACAGGGTTTAGTGGTATAGGACTTCACCTCCAACCATACAGAGTTAAGTGGTATAGGATTCGCCTCCAACCATACAGGGTGTAGTGGTATAGGATTCACCTCCAACCAAAAAGGGTGCAGTGGTAAAGGGTTTCACCTCAAACCAAAAAGGGTGTAATGGTGTAGGTTTCTCCTCCAACCAAAGAGGGTCGAACTGGGGCACGTTCTAACATATGGCCTCTGTACTGACTGATTTACAGGTGATTTCTATTAAATTGAATGTAACTGTACATTCACAATGAAATTAATCATAACTAGTGTTTTATGGAGGCTATTTATGAAATTTGTCTACACTGTAATTACAGCTGTAATTGCTGTGCTCGGTAAAAAAATATGTTAAAATATATTTCAATGAAGTAGATTTAAAATCACTCTTCAAAGCAATTGCAGAACAGTTTCATGTGTTCGAAGAAATGTTTATCTATACCACACATAAAACGTTTTTTATTTGAATATAAATACCATTGGTGTTGTTTCATTCAAATCGGGCATGCTATGTGCAAATATAGGTTTTGTGGTTATTATTTCAAGATACAATCATCTTAATATGATTTTAACACTTTTTAAATGAAACGTGTGCAATAAGTTGCACAGACATTTGTAATGCACTCAATGTATGGATATTGATACCGGAAAAATGATTATGTTTATTTTCGAAAAAAATTGAAGGTGTCAAATGGGAAAAGTGTATCTTGATAAAAAGCGGACTGAGCGTATATGAATAAAGGTAGGTCGATTATAAAGCTCAATGTCCTACTTACTTTGATTATATTTGTTGCTGGTCATCTCCATGGTTGAAAGGGATTTCGAAGGTTAAGCACCGTGTTGCATCATATTCTTTGCACTATTTAAATGATTTTATGAGACAAAAACTTGTTGTAATTAACTCATAATACATTCTATCCGTCTGGTAAATGTTATTTCCTTATATTAAGCAATCTCTAGATATAAAGACATTTTAAAGGCAATCATTCCTTTTATATCTCTGATTTAGCCCAATATTACGTCTGATTAATATGGAATTTCTGTGGAAGATCTATGAAATAGAATATACAACAAAATTAATAAATATATAGAGGATATTTGTTTATTTCAGTGTAAGATCGTATTTTATTTCACGAGTGTCATAGAAAAACATATTTTCACGAGTGGCGAAGCCACGAGTGAAAATGTAGTTTTTTTATGATCACGAGTGAAATTAAATACGATCTTACACTGAAATAAACAAATTTTCTGTTTCTTTTATGCTTATTTTCGGAGTTTTATTTGTGTTTTATTTATTTTTGAATTACCCCCTTTTTGAAAAGGGTGGGCTTTACGCCGCTACCCGTGGAGCGCCCCTCATGCATAATTATAGCTGTGAACTTTTTTACTTTCGGTTTGCTGAGAAATAGTTCTCTGCTATTCATTCTTATAGCTTAATATTCGCTCGTTTTTTATTGCAAAGCTTCATGAACAGTAAAAAATGAAGTATTATTAGTGCACAAATGTTCCAAAAAATATTGAAAACACTTTTTATTTTAACCAAATTACTACGCCGCTATTTATAGAATGAAAATTTGGAAGGTCAAATGTGTTCGCAAAACAAATGTGGATACTCATTGGATTTTAACCATTCTTCTTAGTTTAAGACTGCATATACGCGTGTTTTTATAGTAAGTTAATATACAGTCATTTTACTGTCAGAGACCAGTCTGTTTCGCTTTAAAATGTTTGTTTTCCAGAAGAGTAAATGCCACGCTAGTTTGTTGACACATTTTGAGATGTGGGTGGGGTAAAAAATATCCGATCTATCTGTAAATTGTTGTGTGAATACTCCAGGAAGCTCATTTTACGTACAACAACGGTTAACAGTTCAAAATACATTTGAACGATGCTATAAAATTTTATTTATGTTTGAACAGTTGTTTTTGTCTGTGATTTGTTTGGAATGAAAGCAAATGTTCGAACATTCAGCTTCAAGGATCAGTAAAATGTTTGATAAACGAGATAACCGGTAACAAACGGTAAGTTGTTAATTTCCAATTATATATTTATTTAAATTTATAAAATATTTCTTTATTTTTTTAACCTTTTTTGACATAATTTACTGAAGTCCAGTGTTCTGTTTTGACCAAGGCAAGTACTGTACATGTAACAACAAAGGATTTTAAAAGTAGTTCTGAAAATTGATATTTTCACTCCTTATTTTGCAGTGAAAATATCAAATTGATATTTTCACTGTTGTTATTTCACTGTTAAAACCCCATATTTCATCGTAAAGCATGAAAGAAAAATGTCATCTTCACTGCAATAGTCCCCCGTAATGTATGGGTTATTGTTGATAATGTCTTTATGACATTCAATCATTCATCATTAAGCTCGACAAAACGTGCAAAACTTATAACAAACTAGAATAATACAATAGAAACATCAAAAAAGGTCAACCTATGCATAAAGGCAGAACTATCAAAGACTTATATTACGCAGGAAACAGAACAACTTCACAACCAAACAAACTAAGCAAAATTTTCTAAATTTTAGTCGATTTTTAAAACTTTCAAAGTCATATTAAAAAAATATAAGTCAGTTTACAATTAATTTAAACGTATCAGTAAAAATAAAGTATCTTAGTTATTACTACGGTATAACATCAAATGGCCTGTGAAATACTCAACTTAGCAAATGACATAAGTTAGGAAATGACTTAAGATGTTTTATGAATAACGGCTTAAACGGAGATACTGATTTCAAGTCCCGATGCATTTGTTTATCGAAAGTTATCACATGAAAATATCTCCATTGATTTTACTTTAACGAATATTTAGTATCATTGTGGTCTCATCAATTCATATATATTCTCTCGACGGGGAACTACAAGGTTCCCGTGTTACGCCTCGTTGCATAGTAGTTGATTACATTCCACATTATAGCTAGGAGATACCTAGAGACCTAGAGCAAACCATTTAATCAAGGCCCAAGATATTTTAATCACGGGCCCCTATGTGTCTATTTTATTGCGGACAGTTTCAGCGTCTTTTTCTTTTAAAGTATTTTAAACATATCCATTTATTAATGAACGTTAACACATTGAGTATAACAGTTCCAGGACAAAAAGGACTTAACCTCCTTCTAAATCGACGCAACACTTGGTGAAATTGAATGGCTGTGTGGTGAAAAATTGACTATGTTGATATTTATTAAAGTATCCTTCAACATTTTTTTTTAATATGTCACCAATATGAAGTTTGTCGTTAAGTATGTAAAATGTTTGTTCTAACATAACAAATATCTTACCCGAGCAATACATTGTATAGTTCGTTTTCATCTAATTCAAATTTTATTAGACTAACCTCTCCCAACTAGTTTCTGAGGCGTCCATTCACCTGAAGCACGGATTGTTTCTAAGAAATTAAAATAATATAATGGTACATGAATCTGCACACTTTATGGCCTTTGGTAATGAAATATATATATAGATAGCTCTCACATAAATGTTATATCAAGACAAAAAGTCATTAAAGTTGACGGGAATGATAAAAAGTGTCATATAAGGAACATTTATTGCGTCTTTTGTGAGCAGTGATATTGTTCTAAGATTGGCAACGTGGGATCTACTTTATCGTATAACGTATTAATATAATCACATTCTGAAACGAAATCCGTAGCAGCAGTCTCTGTTTCATTTAACTTTTCATTGACGACGATGTTAGGTACAAAACTGTCAGCACGTAATTTATTGGTTGTCTGATAAGATTAGCCCAGATTTCTCGAACAACCTTTTAACATGACCAAGCTTACATCACGATTTTAAGTTTTGATAATGTGTGTGTTTTCCTCATTTTTAAGAGTTTTGAGACTTCTAAAGGCAAGTTATTTTTTTAGAAAAAAAAAACACGATATACTGCTTTTTGTTAATAATAATGTACACTTAGGCCACACCAAATTCAAATTGATGTTTCGTTGCGCGGATTTACCGCTCCTATTTTATTGCAAATGTGAAATTAAAATATTTGTTTAGGTGCGCCCGCTCCTATACTTTATCGCCAACCAGATGTTTTGTCGTCATAATTTTTAAAAGGCTGAAAAAATAATCAATTATTACTTTTCTACGCTTTTTTAAGTGTTTTTATAAAGGGAGGTAACCGATGCGTGTGTTTTAATAGTGAATACCGATCGGTTTAGCATTGGTTTCAATAAATTCAACCAATATGGCGGCTTCCGGTATAAACACTGTGGCTCGAGTTTTGGACATTTAATCTTTTTTTTAACAATTAATGTGTTTTGTCCATACTGAAAGTCATTTTCATCGTCTCATACACGAAAGGATCATTAATTGAATGAGTAATTATGCAATAAAACATGTTTTGAAGTAAACAAAAATGTATTTTGGTGCAGGTCTGAAATAGAGTACCTCGAAGCCTATTGTTTATTCTGGGCATATTTCACTGACACTTGCAAAATAAACGTCACGTGACAGTATCATCTATACGGAAAAACGACTTCTATGACTGAACTTAGGATATGACTTCAGGTTGGAAAAAAAACATGCTAGGAAATGATTGTTTTAAAAGGAAATGACTTATCACTACTGACCAAGATTTGTTTTGTAATTTAGGTAACCTTTTATTGAAGAAAATTTTGAAATTGAATATATACATTTTAAGTTTATGTATAGTACTATTGTTCATGTAGAATTGAATATAAATTCATGAATACTTCAAATACTGTGTCATGTATACAATTAATTCATAACACTTTAAAATTACCTAATTTTTAAAAATATTCTAATCTAATTATCCTTTATATTCAAATGGATCCAAATGTATTATGTATTTGCATGATTACCATTCTTGAAAAGTATTGTCCCGGCTGTGTTTATAAAAATGTATTTGTTTCAGTCATATGTAACTAATGACCTGTTTAATGAAATGTGATTATTTACGAAGAAAAACACCACGAGTCTGCAAAGCAAACCACTGGCGTTATCACCACTGGTAACGGATTCTCAAACTGATTAAAAATATAATAAAAAAAATCATATAATTCCAAACTTAAAATTACGATGCCAAAAATGTGAAAAGGTATTGAAAAATATTTATTCAAACAATGAATATCATGATCTGATGCACACCAGTCTCTATTGGTATCCATTTTCAAAACAATACATCTTATCTCGAGATTTTTTTATTATTTTTTTTAGGGGGGGGGTCTTAACCGGTGTCAATGGCTCTGACCACTGCGCTTTTAGAAAGTTGCGCTCGGATCTATTCGCAGACGATATATGTATACAACTGAGAGGTACAAACTGATCAATAAGGTTGTAAACAATGGTTATCCTAAGTTAATTTCGTCGATTAATAAATTACTTCTTCTATAACTACATCAATTCGCCCACAATCATTGTAATATTTCTTATGCACTATTCGGATGCAAAAAGGCCTTCTTCCATGCAAGGGAGATAATGATCATTTTACTCATTGTCTGCCCTGAACGGAGTTACTGCCTCGTGCAAGATGTTTCGTCAAAATGTCTCTTTTTGATTAATTTATAATAATAATAATAATAATAATAATAATAATAATAATAATAATAATAATAATAATAATAACAATAATAATAATAAATTTCATATGCGTAGATAGTGTAGTATTTTGAGCTATCTTATATTGCTGGAATGAAGGCATTGATGTTAAATTAAGCTGATTCTTAGGCAAAAAATAATAATATATATATATATTAAAACTGTCCATCTGTGAGAGTGCAACGTTAAATATGACTAAGCAATTCTTCAAACAATGTTATTTCTAAGGCCGATGCACAGGTGCATTTCCAAAGCAGAAAGTTTCTTCACAATTGATATGATTAGTCGCAATTAAACCGCAACAGTTTTAAGTATGCTTTGGGTATATAGCAAGAATAAATAATCTATTTTATATTCATAAGCAAAAGTGGTATGTTTTACCATATAAATGTTATGAATGATACATCCTGGACATACAAATTGATATAAATTTCCTGTCAATCAACGTGCGAAGATAACAAAATGGCGATAAGAAATGTCATTTGTAAAATAATTGTTTCGTGGAAAACATTTTATCGGTCACCAATTGAATATTCCGTACGCAATCTACATTCAGTTATCAGTAGAAGATTGTGTTAGCACCTTAATATATATGTTTACCCGTTAGGCCCATTGTCACTGACCACATGTCTATATAAACATGTAAGGTCACTTTGAAAACTGCTCCAGACTAATTACATGGATCACTTGTGCTCCAGAATAGGTATCATGTGATACGAGTAGCATTTGGTAGGCAGTTGACTCAAAGTAACGTGACAAAAAAAACTCGAGCACACATACGAATACATAAATTAAGCACTTTTTATACAATATGGGTATGTGAATGGCCATGTAATTGCAGTGGCATAGTAATTCACCTTCAACCAAAAAGGGTGCAGTTGTATAGGATTCACCTCCAACCAAACTGGGTGTAGTGGTATAGGATTCACCTCCAACCATACAGGGTTTAGTGGTATAGGATTCACCTCCAACCATACAGGGTTTAGTGGTATAGGATTCACCTCCAACCATACAGGGTTTAGTGGTATAGGACTTCACCTCCAACCATACAGGGTTTAGTGGTATAGGACTTCACCTCCAACCATACAGAGTTAAGTGGTATAGGATTCGCCTCCAACCATACAGGGTGTAGTGGTATAGGATTCACCTCCAACCAAAAAGGGTGCAGTGGTAAAGGGTTTCACCTCAAACCAAAAAGGGTGTAATGGTGTAGGTTTCTCCTCCAACCAAAGAGGGTCGAACTGGGGCACGTTCTAACATATGGCCTCTGTACTGACTGATTTACAGGTGATTTCTATTAAATTGAATGTAACTGTACATTCACAATGAAATTAATCATAACTAGTGTTTTATGGAGGCTATTTATGAAATTTGTCTACACTGTAATTACAGCTGTAATTGCTGTGCTCGGTAAAAAAATATGTTAAAATATATTTCAATGAAGTAGATTTAAAATCACTCTTCAAAGCAATTGCAGAACAGTTTCATGTGTTCGAAGAAATGTTTATCTATACCACACATAAAACGTTTTTTATTTGAATATAAATACCATTGGTGTTGTTTCATTCAAATCGGGCATGCTATGTGCAAATATAGGTTTTGTGGTTATTATTTCAAGATACAATCATCTTAATATGATTTTAACACTTTTTAAATGAAACGTGTGCAATAAGTTGCACAGACATTTGTAATGCACTCAATGTATGGATATTGATACCGGAAAAATGATTATGTTTATTTTCGAAAAAAATTGAAGGTGTCAAATGGGAAAAGTGTATCTTGATAAAAAGCGGACTGAGCGTATATGAATAAAGGTAGGTCGATTATAAAGCTCAATGTCCTACTTACTTTGATTATATTTGTTGCTGGTCATCTCCATGGTTGAAAGGGATTTCGAAGGTTAAGCACCGTGTTGCATCATATTCTTTGCACTATTTAAATGATTTTATGAGACAAAAACTTGTTGTAATTAACTCATAATACATTCTATCCGTCTGGTAAATGTTATTTCCTTATATTAAGCAATCTCTAGATATAAAGACATTTTAAAGGCAATCATTCCTTTTATATCTCTGATTTAGCCCAATATTACGTCTGATTAATATGGAATTTCTGTGGAAGATCTATGAAATAGAATATACAACAAAATTAATAAATATATAGAGGATATTTGTTTATTTCAGTGTAAGATCGTATTTTATTTCACGAGTGTCATAGAAAAACATATTTTCACGAGTGGCGAAGCCACGAGTGAAAATGTAGTTTTTTTATGATCACGAGTGAAATTAAATACGATCTTACACTGAAATAAACAAATTTTCTGTTTCTTTTATGCTTATTTTCGGAGTTTTATTTGTGTTTTATTTATTTTTGAATTACCCCCTTTTTGAAAAGGGTGGGCTTTACGCCGCTACCCGTGGAGCGCCCCTCATGCATAATTATAGCTGTGAACTTTTTTACTTTCGGTTTGCTGAGAAATAGTTCTCTGCTATTCATTCTTATAGCTTAATATTCGCTCGTTTTTTATTGCAAAGCTTCATGAACAGTAAAAAATGAAGTATTATTAGTGCACAAATGTTCCAAAAAATATTGAAAACACTTTTTATTTTAACCAAATTACTACGCCGCTATTTATAGAATGAAAATTTGGAAGGTCAAATGTGTTCGCAAAACAAATGTGGATACTCATTGGATTTTAACCATTCTTCTTAGTTTAAGACTGCATATACGCGTGTTTTTATAGTAAGTTAATATACAGTCATTTTACTGTCAGAGACCAGTCTGTTTCGCTTTAAAATGTTTGTTTTCCAGAAGAGTAAATGCCACGCTAGTTTGTTGACACATTTTGAGATGTGGGTGGGGTAAAAAATATCCGATCTATCTGTAAATTGTTGTGTGAATACTCCAGGAAGCTCATTTTACGTACAACAACGGTTAACAGTTCAAAATACATTTGAACGATGCTATAAAATTTTATTTATGTTTGAACAGTTGTTTTTGTCTGTGATTTGTTTGGAATGAAAGCAAATGTTCGAACATTCAGCTTCAAGGATCAGTAAAATGTTTGATAAACGAGATAACCGGTAACAAACGGTAAGTTGTTAATTTCCAATTATATATTTATTTAAATTTATAAAATATTTCTTTATTTTTTTAACCTTTTTTGACATAATTTACTGAAGTCCAGTGTTCTGTTTTGACCAAGGCAAGTACTGTACATGTAACAACAAAGGATTTTAAAAGTAGTTCTGAAAATTGATATTTTCACTCCTTATTTTGCAGTGAAAATATCAAATTGATATTTTCACTGTTGTTATTTCACTGTTAAAACCCCATATTTCATCGTAAAGCATGAAAGAAAAATGTCATCTTCACTGCAATAGTCCCCCGTAATGTATGGGTTATTGTTGATAATGTCTTTATGACATTCAATCATTCATCATTAAGCTCGACAAAACGTGCAAAACTTATAACAAACTAGAATAATACAATAGAAACATCAAAAAAGGTCAACCTATGCATAAAGGCAGAACTATCAAAGACTTATATTACGCAGGAAACAGAACAACTTCACAACCAAACAAACTAAGCAAAATTTTCTAAATTTTAGTCGATTTTTAAAACTTTCAAAGTCATATTAAAAAAATATAAGTCAGTTTACAATTAATTTAAACGTATCAGTAAAAATAAAGTATCTTAGTTATTACTACGGTATAACATCAAATGGCCTGTGAAATACTCAACTTAGCAAATGACATAAGTTAGGAAATGACTTAAGATGTTTTATGAATAACGGCTTAAACGGAGATACTGATTTCAAGTCCCGATGCATTTGTTTATCGAAAGTTATCACATGAAAATATCTCCATTGATTTTACTTTAACGAATATTTAGTATCATTGTGGTCTCATCAATTCATATATATTCTCTCGACGGGGAACTACAAGGTTCCCGTGTTACGCCTCGTTGCATAGTAGTTGATTACATTCCACATTATAGCTAGGAGATACCTAGAGACCTAGAGCAAACCATTTAATCAAGGCCCAAGATATTTTAATCACGGGCCCCTATGTGTCTATTTTATTGCGGACAGTTTCAGCGTCTTTTTCTTTTAAAGTATTTTAAACATATCCATTTATTAATGAACGTTAACACATTGAGTATAACAGTTCCAGGACAAAAAGGACTTAACCTCCTTCTAAATCGACGCAACACTTGGTGAAATTGAATGGCTGTGTGGTGAAAAATTGACTATGTTGATATTTATTAAAGTATCCTTCAACATTTTTTTTTAATATGTCACCAATATGAAGTTTGTCGTTAAGTATGTAAAATGTTTGTTCTAACATAACAAATATCTTACCCGAGCAATACATTGTATAGTTCGTTTTCATCTAATTCAAATTTTATTAGACTAACCTCTCCCAACTAGTTTCTGAGGCGTCCATTCACCTGAAGCACGGATTGTTTCTAAGAAATTAAAATAATATAATGGTACATGAATCTGCACACTTTATGGCCTTTGGTAATGAAATATATATATAGATAGCTCTCACATAAATGTTATATCAAGACAAAAAGTCATTAAAGTTGACGGGAATGATAAAAAGTGTCATATAAGGAACATTTATTGCGTCTTTTGTGAGCAGTGATATTGTTCTAAGATTGGCAACGTGGGATCTACTTTATCGTATAACGTATTAATATAATCACATTCTGAAACGAAATCCGTAGCAGCAGTCTCTGTTTCATTTAACTTTTCATTGACGACGATGTTAGGTACAAAACTGTCAGCACGTAATTTATTGGTTGTCTGATAAGATTAGCCCAGATTTCTCGAACAACCTTTTAACATGACCAAGCTTACATCACGATTTTAAGTTTTGATAATGTGTGTGTTTTCCTCATTTTTAAGAGTTTTGAGACTTCTAAAGGCAAGTTATTTTTTTAGAAAAAAAAAACACGATATACTGCTTTTTGTTAATAATAATGTACACTTAGGCCACACCAAATTCAAATTGATGTTTCGTTGCGCGGATTTACCGCTCCTATTTTATTGCAAATGTGAAATTAAAATATTTGTTTAGGTGCGCCCGCTCCTATACTTTATCGCCAACCAGATGTTTTGTCGTCATAATTTTTAAAAGGCTGAAAAAATAATCAATTATTACTTTTCTACGCTTTTTTAAGTGTTTTTATAAAGGGAGGTAACCGATGCGTGTGTTTTAATAGTGAATACCGATCGGTTTAGCATTGGTTTCAATAAATTCAACCAATATGGCGGCTTCCGGTATAAACACTGTGGCTCGAGTTTTGGACATTTAATCTTTTTTTTAACAATTAATGTGTTTTGTCCATACTGAAAGTCATTTTCATCGTCTCATACACGAAAGGATCATTAATTGAATGAGTAATTATGCAATAAAACATGTTTTGAAGTAAACAAAAATGTATTTTGGTGCAGGTCTGAAATAGAGTACCTCGAAGCCTATTGTTTATTCTGGGCATATTTCACTGACACTTGCAAAATAAACGTCACGTGACAGTATCATCTATACGGAAAAACGACTTCTATGACTGAACTTAGGATATGACTTCAGGTTGGAAAAAAAACATGCTAGGAAATGATTGTTTTAAAAGGAAATGACTTATCACTACTGACCAAGATTTGTTTTGTAATTTAGGTAACCTTTTATTGAAGAAAATTTTGAAATTGAATATATACATTTTAAGTTTATGTATAGTACTATTGTTCATGTAGAATTGAATATAAATTCATGAATACTTCAAATACTGTGTCATGTATACAATTAATTCATAACACTTTAAAATTACCTAATTTTTAAAAATATTCTAATCTAATTATCCTTTATATTCAAATGGATCCAAATGTATTATGTATTTGCATGATTACCATTCTTGAAAAGTATTGTCCCGGCTGTGTTTATAAAAATGTATTTGTTTCAGTCATATGTAACTAATGACCTGTTTAATGAAATGTGATTATTTACGAAGAAAAACACCACGAGTCTGCAAAGCAAACCACTGGCGTTATCACCACTGGTAACGGATTCTCAAACTGATTAAAAATATAATAAAAAAAATCATATAATTCCAAACTTAAAATTACGATGCCAAAAATGTGAAAAGGTATTGAAAAATATTTATTCAAACAATGAATATCATGATCTGATGCACACCAGTCTCTATTGGTATCCATTTTCAAAACAATACATCTTATCTCGAGATTTTTTTATTATTTTTTTTAGGGGGGGGGTCTTAACCGGTGTCAATGGCTCTGACCACTGCGCTTTTAGAAAGTTGCGCTCGGATCTATTCGCAGACGATATATGTATACAACTGAGAGGTACAAACTGATCAATAAGGTTGTAAACAATGGTTATCCTAAGTTAATTTCGTCGATTAATAAATTACTTCTTCTATAACTACATCAATTCGCCCACAATCATTGTAATATTTCTTATGCACTATTCGGATGCAAAAAGGCCTTCTTCCATGCAAGGGAGATAATGATAATTTTACTCATTGTCTGCCCTGAACGGAGTTACTGCCTCGTGCAAGATGTTTCGTCAAAATGTCTCTTTTTGATTAATTTATAATAATAATAATAATAATAATAATAATAATAATAATAATAATAACAATAATAATAATAATAATAAATTTCATATGCGTAGATAGTGTAGTCAGTCAAGAAAAAAACACTGTTTTACTAAATTTATGTTTAAATGATTTGAACGTCATGTTATTGTAGTTCTGTTTGATGAAATTGACAATACTGCAATGATCTCGTCACATATTTTCCACAGTAATAGTTTAATTATGAATAAGGAATAAAAAGGAATTAAATGGAAATCGTACAAAATGACGCTCTAGTCCGATGCCATGTTAAACACATCAAGCATGTTATTTATATACAGTATTTATATCTACGTGTGTAACATATATATATTTTAAAAACCAATTGTACTTTTATAATATGATACAAGACTATGAAAATCATTAAATCATACGAATGAACAGCAATTTTATTTTTGTTTTCTGTTGTTTACAATAACAAATTATGCGATGTGTATAAAAAAAAAAAACACAAGAATTCACAGCTTCTTCTGCCAGTTGTATATTAACCTTTATTTCGAATACTCTTTTGTGTAATGTGTGTTTAAATTGGTTGAAAGACTATTATAGTTTTCCTAGAGTCTGGGAATGTTATTTCGTTAAAAAGGAAGGACCAAAATAAGTTTAAATATTAGGTTGAATAATGTAATTCTTTTTCGTGTTCTTTAAGCATAGCCTTCGGTTCGATTTAAAACTGCCAATTTACGTCAACGATAAAGGCTGTCAACGACCCTACCTTTGGGTGAAACGCAACCATCACTGCGATTGTTTTTTTTTTCTATCTTTCGAATACAACCTTAATTTACAGCCAGCCAATGAAATTGCATTTTGAATACAAAGTACATTAACAGCAAATGATGTTGCAGATAGGCAAGCATTATATGATAGGCTCAATCTTAAGAATTTCAACTTCCGCTGGTGTTTAAAAGTCCATCCACTGCCACTCATCCGATACACATTCCCTGCGTCGGATTTTGTGTTGACAATGTGTCAGCCAATGAGGTTGTGTTTTAAGTCAGATACACTACCTCTCTTTGCTCACTCCACTCATTCCTTATCATTAAGATTTTAATTCATGTCATGTACTTACATTGCATTACTTATATCTACTGAAAACAGTTTTAACATAAGAGCCAATATAAATACTTGCAGGACACTTCGTGACGCCCTGATAAAATATGTTTGTATGAAACATATTCGCAATAACCTCTGAAAATTGATGTTTAAAACATATTTATTCAATAATGACGGTTTCAAACATGTGTATCAATAATGAGAGACATACAGCTTATTCCTTAGAATGTCGTAATCTTTTGGAATATCAGGGATATATTTGTCGTTATGCTGCAGTGTAATGATCAGTAACCATTTTAATTAAATCACTACACTGTTATTATAGGTCTCATGCATACCGCTAACCAACCTTTAGTCTCAATTTTATGTTTGTTAGTTATCATCCATCAAATAGTTCATGAATATGACACTGTGCAGTATGAGGGGTGTACACTAGATAATGCACATTTGGTGAAAATTCCGAAAATATATCAATGCATATATATATTAAAACATAGTTTTATCAACCATTCATTTATATGAACTTTTGAACTTCTTTTCATAGTACTAAAGTATAAGTTTCAAAACTTAAGCTTTGTTTTCAAGTAATATTACAATGAGAACTAAAGCGAAAAGCTCAGTAGCACAGCAGTGTAGGCCCAGTAGCACAGCAGTGTAGGCCCAGTAGCACAGCAGTGTAGGCCCAGTAGCACAGCAGTGTAGGCCCAGTAGCACAGCAGTGTAGGCCCAGTAGCACAGCAGTGTAGGCCCAGTAGCACAGCAGTGTAGGCCCAGTAGCACAGCAGTGTAGGCCCAGTAGCACAGCAGTGTAGGCCCAGTAGCACAGCAGTGTAGGCCCAGTAGCACAGCAGTGTAGGCCCAGTAGCACAGCAGTGTAGGCCCAGTAGCACAGCAGTGTAGGCCCAGTAGCACAGCAGTGTAGGCCCAGTAGCACAGCAGTGTAGGCCCAGTAGCACAGCAGTGTAGGCCCAGTAGCACAGCAGTGTAGGCCCAGTAGCACAGCAGTGTAGGCCCAGTAGCACAGCAGTGTAGGCCCAGTAGCACAGCAGTGTAGGCCCAGTAGCACAGCAGTGTAGGCCCAGTAGCACAGCAGTGTAGGCTGATTGGAAAAGACAGGGTCAAAGCCGAAATGAAACAGAAAAAATCACATGTAATTTATTTCGTGGCTGTTGGCAATTTTTACATTTTTTACATTGTAATACTTAACTGGGTTGTTAACTTGAACCCAAAATAAACAATTTAAAAAAACTTGCTGTATCTATGTACTAAATAGTGCTGCTGTCATGTTGCACAAATTAAACTTGTTTTCCCTGTTTAACACCGTCTTGCTCTCAATTGAATTTGCGCTGTGATCAGACTGGCACTTATAAAATTACTATTAATACGATACATTTCATATAAATGAACATTTATTTTGAATTTTCTTATATTTATATTACCTAACATAATATTTTGTCCAATGGGAAGGCTGTATTTTTTCTTCAAACTTTTCAAACTTTCAAACTTTTATTTCTTATAAGCATAAGGCCCAATACAGGGCAGCATTAGCATATACACAAAAAATATACAATATTACGTTCACGTGCTCACACATAGGGTACGACTATTTTATTTATTAGGTGTTTATTTATATTTTATTTGTTATGTTTTAACAAATTAAAATAAGTTCTGGAAAAGGATATTGTAGTAATTGAGTACCGTACATGTAGAAGACAAATAAAAATATAAAAACAACAAAACAAAAAAATAAATAAAAAAAATGTATGTTTCGAACAATTTATAAAAGGGCAACAACTTTGGCTCACTAAAAAACTAATCTCCTCAATTTAGTTGAATGTAACCAGACTTGATGCGGCATCATATTTGAGTACAGGAAATCAAAACTGAAACATTTCAGTGAATCAGCAGTCAGACGTCACTGCCTATTATTGATTTGGCCGTTTCAAAGCCAACAGACTTCGATTGTAATTAGTTTGGTCATTTAGTGATTGCACTAGATATGCAGCCAGTAGCAGAGCTCAGACACACTAGTCGGAATGTTCACTAATTATATGGATGCAACGAGGGGTTCTTCGTGCTTAGCTAAAGAACTTCAGCGAACACGTTATATATTACCTTTTTGGACGTGTTCGCTGAAGAGAATGCCGTATCCAAACCCTACCAGAATTCGTGACATTTTTATGTCACGCTGATATTTCACTTGTATGCATTGTACAGACAAAATAACTGTATCCTCAGGTAAATGAAGTAAAATGTAGTTCACAAACACATTTTCAAAACCAAAAACCGCTTTAAAGATAGTTGATTTATCATTTTAATAAATCCTATTACAAGCATTCCTTAAATCTAGGTCATAGTTGTGTTCAAATTTAATCACGTGACACCAAGATTTTCAGAAAATACCCATGTGACCTACATTTGACCTCACAAATGTAGTGTTTATTTTGCTGTTATTTTTTCTATTTCGAATAATTAGTAAATAACTTATAAGAAATTTGGAACAAATAAATTGTTTTTACTTATCAAAAGGTATTTTCAGCCTTACTGCAATTGGATTCGACTAAATGAACAATGTGAATCTGATGCTATAAATAGAATCCATCGACGTCATCATGGTCATGTGACTGCATTGCATCATCACACTCAATTGATTCTGGTTGACTTTACTATGGGGGTTACGCCATAACTTTAATGTGTTGTAAACATCAAAAAAATAAATATCAACATTAAAGTTATGGAAGCCAGAACTACTTCGTGCTTAAATGTGACAATTTAGTGATAACCTTAACTAAAACTATTTTTAAGATCACCCATCATTTCTATATGGCACACGGCTATAGTGAAACATTGCATAAAGTGAATTATTACCAATTTAACACCAGGTAGCGAATAATATTAATACAAATACATTTTATATGTGATTTTTCTTTATCTACAGGTTGAATGTTTCAAATAATAATTACCACCAGATAATCATCCGATATTTGACACATTTCACCAGTTTTCGAAATAAGGACGGTTGCTCCCCTTTACTAAGATAGATAACGTGTAACATGTATGCTGCCAATCTCCTACGATGTGATCTCCCATGACAAGCAGAAGAACCACAGCCATCATGAGCGTGTAAAACTGAATGTCAGCTAAAAAAAAGAGATATGTTTTATTTTCTCTGATAGGGGGAAATATTTTAAAACGTTTCCCTAAATCACAGTTGATGGATGTTAAATACTAAAATATATTGAAACATGTAAAAACATCTTAACATTTTTCAATATTTTATCTATGTTTCATGGGTATTATCCATGGTCACGTGATCTGCAAGTTGGTAGGGATTACTCTACTGTAGACAAGTAACTCTGTGTAAAAATTAGCATGCTGCAGGTTGACAAATTTAAGCTTAGTGTTATTATCAGGGGTGGTCGCGACGTGTTTTATGATACTCCGGGGGGGGGGCGCTGAAATAAACATTTAAGTCTTAAATTGAAATTATCTTATTATCTTAGTGTCATCGTTTCAATATTTTGCCACTTATTAAATTCAATGAACTTTAACGAGTAGCAACAATGAACAATGAAAACAACGTTTTGGGAATAAAACACTACTTATATCATTTATTGAAACAGAGTTTAAAGAACACTGTTAATTAAAGGAACTCGTTCACAGATTATACATTGGAGACAATTTTTTTGCTCAAACGTATTTATTTAACCTACATCAACGACCGAACCACCAACAGGCAGTTGTTAATTTAAACAAAATTTCGTAACTTTAATTCCATTTTTTAGATATTCATTAACATAACAAATTGAGGCATAAATGCCGTTTTGCAAGGACCAATGTGTCTATTGCAAATTCTATGATAATAGGCGCTTTTGGTTTAAAAAAAACATCGCTGATAAGCGCTCAGATAACCCAGACATACTCAAGAGTTTCGTTCCGGATAGAACAACTCATCCGTCTGCTGGACTCAGATAACCCAGACATACTCAAGAGTTTCGTTCCGGATAGAACAACTCATCCGTCTGCTGGACTCAGATACAAGAATATAAGCGCTCAGATAACCCAGACATACTCAAGAGCTTCGTTCCGGATAGAACAACTCATCCGTCTGCTGGACTCAGATACAAGAATATAAGCGCTCAGATAACCCAGACATACTCAAGAGCTTCGTTCCGGATAGAACAACTCATCCGTCTGCTGGACTCAGATACAAGAATATAAGCGCTCAGATAACCCAGACATACTCAAGAGCTTCGTTCCGGATAGAACAACTCATCCGTCTGCTGGACTCAGATACAAGAATATTTATCTCTGTAAAGCCTTACACGGAATTGGTAGGTGATTTTGACAACATTGGCGCTGCGAACAGGGTGGTGTTTCCAACAAAACTCTCTAGCTAATCCTGATCAATTTATGTCGCATTTATCTATATATGTTAATGCACCAGACAATTGGAACCACGGACCCCAAGGTCCGGGGAATAGCGGGGACTTTGACCTTCGGTCCAGCCAACCCCGGGTAAAATTTCCGCCTTTCGGGAACGAACTGATGGTCAAATCCCCGCCAAATGCCCCCGCACCCCAGGGAGCCTAGGTAAGGCAAATTCCCCGCTATATTTTGCGCGAAGACAAAACCACCGCATTCACCCGGCACTGCTTGGTCACCTGAAAGGTAAAAACATGGCCCATTTCCCCTGTATACCGCCGGACCTGGGGGGGGGGGAATGACTGGTGCATATCAGTTGAACTATTACATGAACTTGTTACGATGGTGTGCACGTTTAGCACGACATGATTACTCCTATAAAACGTGAATATTTACACCTCAACTTCCATTCCTTAAATCAACTGCCTTTCGGCAATTACGTTTATCAATCGATGAACGCAATACCTTCGGATATGTTCGGATCGCAGTTTATCGCATAACAATATACATGGAAACTATTGACATTGTTTTTGTTTGTATTGTGTCAGCAGGTCCCGTAAAATATAAATCAACATTTTAGAAAGTATGAATTCATTGTATTTTAAATATATTGTTGCCATAAGTATTTCAATTTTACGTTTAAAAGTGAGTTCAAGTGGCTGATCCTCCGGACTCCACACACTTTGACCAGCCTAATTGCGTTCATACCCCGATAATGACACCAACCACACAATTCATTCCTTAAATGAGTCGCTTTAAGCGGCAGTTTGAATCTTTAAAGAGAATAACACTTTCATAAGGTATCAAGTTTTATTATACACATACGAACATGGAAAATGAAAAATGAGCATATAAAGACACACTATCAACAACAATGTTAAATGTTATCACATTCGTTAACAACATAAAAGGCATAGTATTAATGTTCTTATTTATGAAGAAATGAAGCAAATTGAATCACACATATAACATGTAAAAATATGAAAATGTCATCTACATATATTTTAATACATAGAGACGACTTTGGAAAGGTTCACACTTCAAAAGTTGATAATTAATTAACCAAATCCGCTATTCCCTCAATTTTTCAAGAAGGACTTTCCTTCAGTCCGCGACTCCAGAAAAAGAAGTGGTGTGGCTTATTTGGCGTTGACGCATGGGGAGGGATGTCTACTTGCTGAGCATGGCGGCTGTCATAAGGGGGTTCCCGAACATTCCCATGCCCGACCCGTACGGATTGTACATCCCACCGCCGAACATCGGGTTATACATACCGCCTCCTAGCATTCCCATACCCCGCATCCTGAAAATATATAAACAACGATTAAAGCTGCACACTCACAGATTAACATTTTTGTCTCATTTTCTGGTCTTAGAATCAGGCAATTTGTGCGTGAATGCATGAAAACGAGTGATATACGACTGTTGACAAAATATCACATTGCAAATTTTAATATTACTTGACTAAAACTAAGATCGCAGTTTTTCATATGTATGGTCGAAAATTCATGTTTAATTGGCGCGAGTGGGAGTACAAATAAGCATACACATCACAAAGAAAAATGAATTGTTCGGCCTTTTTCGAACAATTGAAATCGATTCTATTGTGAGGTATTTTGTGTGACTGCGTTGATGCCAGAATCAGCTGATAATGAGACAAAAATTGCAAAATTGTTAATCTATGAGAGTGCAGCTTACACTCGTATTTAACATCAATACATACACATTTATAACAAACATACTATTTTAAGTGATACATCATTAACTACTTATGCATTTATGGAAAATATTAATAGCTGATAACAAGATTGTAACCGTGTATTTTATAGCTGAAAACGCAAAAATAAAAAATGGCTGGTGGGTTCTAAAATATTTACAGTGATCAACTATCATCTCATAAGATAGAAATACCGTGTTTTCTACACCTTTTTTCAAGTTCAACACGGCATCCTTCATAAGCACAATTGTTTTCGATATTTATTCATTCTTTTCGGTAAATTAAAACAACTGTTTCAATTGTGGTACATCTTATTTGAAATTAAGAGTGCATCTTTAAATGATTGTTACTGGTTAAACTATTTCTTTCTGCGTTCACTCACTATCATAAATTTCGATCTTACAGCGAAGTTCAACAATATGCTTTTTCTGTTATTAGTTAAGAAATCAAACACACGTCAATATATTGTTTTATTTGGAGTGAGAGTTGTGTGAGAAAAATAAAATTGTGACGTCATCAGATTGACGTTAATTTTACAATTTAATACTGTATATATACTTCACGTTTAGAATTCAACGCGGGAACCAGTGTTTGTAAGACCGGTATAAATTGTTTTTTCAATGCAGTGAAAAATATAAAAAATAAACCTACCCAAATCCTCGGTTCATCAGAGTGGTCGCCATGAAGGGATTTTCCATATCTAATCCCCATGGAAAAGCAGCTGAAACAAATTAAACTTGTTTTTAATCATATGTTTCATAATAGCTGATTCGCGAGATATGTTTATTTACTGATCGCTAAACGCCCGTAAGTTTATATTGCGCTTGCTTTAAATTTTCGCAACCCGTCCTATTGGCGATTGATAACACAAATTAAACAATTGTGAAACTAAAGATTCTTCAGTATTTATGTAAGCAAGCTTAGAAAACTCACATAATTTTTATTTATATCATAAATGAAAAAAGAAAGATATTGGGTCCTTTTATATTTTTGATATATTACTTATGTCACTACTTTAACGACGTCATAAACAAATATCAACGAATATGTGTTCACTACGTAGCGACCTGTTATGTATTTAACGTTGGTAATGATCAATTAAGTATATTTGACATATATCCGAAATTATAATATTCGTCTACTACAATTGATGAACGCGCGTCAATATTCTAAAACCCGTATTAAAAATCAGGTCGTTTTATATTCTGTATGTATCAATGGTTCAACGTTATGAGTAAAGTCTAATAAAAGGGATTTGAAAAAAAATTGTTTATTGCATTCCTACTACCGTCGGTAATTTTTTTACGAATATGTTTAGCCAATCACAATAACGAATGAATAATTGGAAAACTGTGGGTTTCCATAGTAACAATAAGAAAAGAAATATAATAAAAATGAAAAGAGATACTAGGATACGATATTAATATTGATTTTAAGATTTAAAACTTAACATATATCCTATGCCTTTTATACAAGCTTTTGCTTAAATAGTTCTTTATTATAAAACTAATACTCAATCAGAAAACATTAAAAATCAATCTTACCCACAACTGCAAAACCGACCACAAAAAGGCAAAGAATAGTTCTCATCATGTTTACTATCTTAAACTTTGAAATTCAGACAACGTGTGTAACGTTAAGATGTCCAGGTATGACGCTGTCTCTCACTCTCTCTGATAACCAACTGACCAACTATGACCTTATAAAGGCGTGTACTAATTAATGGCGCATCATTAAGAACAGCCAAGGCAGCCTTGATCTAAACACGTGCATGTCGGACGCCCAACGTGTGGTAAAGTTCGTGCCTAAAGAAAGTGTGTGATTTATGTGCCCGGCACGGTAGAATATTCTGCCCGAATAATCCTGTGAATAATGTGATTTATAAAATATAGCGCGATATGAAATATACGTGATATATTTAGTGGACACGAATTATTAGCAATGATGATAAATGCCTACCAAAGAAGTGTCCTTATCACGGCCATAATCATGTTCTAGATCTGACCACATGAAAAACCTCTACCTCTTAATATGTTACTTGCAAACCAAAAGAAAACTTTGATAAAAAAGGAATAAAGGTTTAGTTTCATTGGAAACTATAGTTCTAACAGAAAAAGGATATCTTTAATGTTTGACCTCAATGAATATAAAACTAAACTTTTTCGTCTTTAATTACAACTACAGTCGAACCCTGTTGGCTCGAACCCCTAGGGACCGCTGAAAATACTTTCAGCCTTAGAAAGGCCGTGCCAAGCGGGATTGTTTACCTTCGACATGACATAAAGAAATTAGTCCTTTAGATAGTTCGAGCCAAGCGAATACAAACACTTACAAACTTTGTAATACAGACGCATAATCCATAGTTCCGTTCATAAAGTAGGATGCCAAAGTCTGACCTTACACATTACACAAACAGCGATGTGTGATTCACCTTTGTTTCTGCAGTTGTGTACCAATTTTGATTATCAGTAAGGTTGAATTCGTGCAAACTTGAAAAACAATAAGGATTATAAGACATAATAATAATTTCATTAGAACAGTGACCAGCAATCGCAGAGATGGAAACCATTTATTCCCTATGACCATAAAAAGGACTTCACATGAAAAAATGTAAAATGTATCAAACCAACTTATCACGTCTTCACATTGAATCATTTAGAAAACCTCTGGCAACTATAAATTACAAAAGAAGGTCACACAATCGGCAATTATCCATTGCGTAACGAAAACAACCGAAAATGTATTCATTCATTGTTTTTATTAAATAGGATACTAAGAAACTCACATATGCGTATTGCGAAATAAAGGTTTCGCACTGACCACTTAGTCAATTAGCATTTATTTTGGTATTTTAAACGATTAGTCGGTGCCCGGTCTACAATCTTCATCATTAAGAAGACCAACATTAAACATTTACTATGACATACTGATCTTACAGTTATTCATAGCATTGGTTACAGGTAACGACAAGGCACATTATTTCACCTAACTTTAATTATATTTTGTGAAAAATCATGTATTGCTTAAAGAGGGATTGAATATCTTAGGTTGAATATCAGCCTAGAGGTACTGTGTTTAAAAGATGAAAACTGGATGTTTCACTGAAGTATGCCGGTCATTAGATGTACTCTCCCATGCTGAGAGAGTCATGGTCAGCCGAATCCCTTGATCGTGACACTCACTTAAGTATCCACTGAGTTACCTTGAGAGATAAATACAAAAATGTGACATTAACAAACTACAGCATGCTTCTTTGACGTCATATATGGAACATAACTAGTTGCTTCGTGTTCGTAATAATAGCAATCTTAAAAAACACAATATAATGGTGTTGACACTATAGTCAACAATTATAACTTTTCTTTATTGACAGATACCATACTTGTCTTTAATAATATCTTCTTTAAAGAGGTTGCTAAACATCACATTTTTGCGGGAATTCAGTTTAATTAAAAGTACTTTGCTAATTCTCTATTTGAACGTTAATTTGCAGACCAAGCAGTTATCGCATAAATCACATTACTCGTGTCATATTACATGTAGTTCTAAACTTGCAAAATATACACATTCATGGATGACGTATTGCACAAAGAGAAAATGTCAACATGTAAATGTACACATTCATGGATGACGTAGTGCACAAAAAGTGGTCAACACGTACTCGCAGAAACGGTGCTTGTGTGTGTGTGTCACATACGTCTTGATCATGCTGTTTTTTCATGTATTTGTAAAAAGTCCAAGGCAAAATTGCCGATATGCCAATAAAATCTTATTATTATAAATAACTGAACTAAAATCTAAACTATAAAGAGACACGATTTGTAAAGAAAATTGGCAGCATTTATCAACATGCAAACCGTACTGTTGGAAATGTTGAAATATAATATTATTTTCACTGATAAATCTCTCTAAATCATCAATAAGGATTAAATGAGTGTTGCTCACACACTGACATTCAACTAAAAAAATATCAGTTAAATTGGCTTTAATTAAAGAGTATTATTTTAGTGGTCATTCAGTATCTCGTATCACATGTATTATATGTGCAGAGTGTACAATTAACTTTGAAACAATACAACATATAATTATTAAACGAGCTTTCATAAATTGATATCACCAAGTCGTTGAGATTTTTTTTTATTTAAGTAAAGGAGTTAAAATAAATTTCAAATTTAGTAAGCACTCATATGCTACCGTACTTATATCATAAAAAAACTTATCTGATGATTTATTGCGTTAAGTACATTATACGCCGCTATTTACGTAGCTTAATAATGATATTATTTCAAGAGTAATAAAAGTAGTTATGTCTCTAACATATATATCAATGACTTCATACCATGATGGCTACGTCATTTATGATATAAATCCCTCCATTGATTAATGGCAGCAATTTAAACTGCTATCAACCCTTGACCTGTGGATAAACTTGTTGACATGTACGGCGGTAATGCACATGTGGCGTATGGATATGAGTTAAATGTGAAAGTAATTTCAACATTTTTGAGCTTGATTATGGGAAGAACCAAATTAACTGCGGTAAAATGACTTTCCTGTTGTTTAAAATAAGAAATTATTGGAAAGGCAGAACGAGATTTTACATTAAGATCTTGTTGAAAAAAAGTCAATTTGTCTTCGCATTTTATATAATAAATTGAAAGCTACACCGATAATCCCCGTAGTCAATCTTTCCATGTTTAGAGACATATAGCAGCGGTCAAAACGTCAATGAACTAGAGTCACAAAAGTATAAACAACACAAATACACACACCACAAACATATTACACACACATCATACTAGCTGTACCGATAAATGATTGAATTACCGCATTTGAACGATTTATTTAATTTTCCATCGATTTATTGATTTCTTCTTTAATTGGTCAAAGTCAATGCTCATTGTGACTGGTATTCGAACGGCATTTTGGCGAATGAGTTCATGTACATGTACTTACCTTATGGACGCGTTATATGTGACGAAACATATCTTGAAAATGCAGCAGTGATTCAGATTTGTTATTCTTGATTTTTTTGGTACTGCTGTCAATCAGTGTGAGACTACAGCTGTTGATATGGGGCATATAGTTTTGTTGTATATTGCTAATCTAGGTGTTCACAACATGATACATTTCAATTTTTAATGACTGACTCTTGATTGTAGGTTAGAACAATATTTAGTTTACTTTTTACAATAAGTGGTTTATGTATATCATTATATTTATGCGAACAACTACAGAAACAATCTCAGTAGCAAAGAGTTTAAGCAGAAACCCGGTCTAATGGCACTTGGTAAACGCCAAAGACATAGAACATAAAAACAATAAATCACAAACAAGAAACATGGAAGAACAGCACAAAACTCCACAAACAGCACATTGCATACATACTATATATAAAAAACTAGGCATGTTTATCAAGGGTTGTTAGGTACCGCTTTGGAACGGTCAGTAAAATGTAAATTTACTGGGGGGTTAAAACGGTATAAGTGCACAAACCTCACTCTTATCCTCTTATCCTTATTAACATTCCTAAATAAAGAAAAAAACGCAAAAGGTAAATCTTATCAAAGTATGCATTAACTTGAGGAAACTTGTTCTTTCTTCTATGTACTTTCAGATAGCATTGCAAAAAAGCTTTAGCTCAGGTTAGACGGCCACATGAACACTTAAGGGTACGTTGGCGCTTGTGTGGTGTGTGTTGTTTGTACGGTGTGTGTCTCCTCTCGTTTGGTATCTGTTAGGTCGTGACATTGTGTGTTTAAATAGGGTCTTTGTAGAAAAGTTTATTTCGTAGATTGATCCTGTAGTTTTCATTGAACTACTTACATAATTTACATATATTGTTGCATTCAATGAAAGCAACTCGGTTGATCGTGTGCTTGTAGTGTATAGATTCCAATAATTGACACTAGGTGCAAGTGAGAATTTAGTTGAGTTGTTGTTTGCAAAAAGGGTTGGTAATGTGCTTTATAGTGTAATATTATTATTATCGTGCTTTTCAGGGCCTAGTTTCACAAAGATATCATGGTCGTAAGACTTACGCTGCTTAAGAGTGCTAAGGTACAACCGTAAAGTTACGGAAATAATATAAACGACACATGTCCTAACGATACGTTACGCAAAAACACAAAGACCAATAAAATGATAACCAAGTAATATCGAGTCACCAAGTATCCAAATTTCAAAGAATTTGAATCGGATACCTTGAATACGATAACAAGCTGCACTCTCATAGATTGGCCGTTTTGAAAACTTATGTTTTGTTTTGAAATGAGCCAGTGTGTTAACCAATGATATTAGACTTCTACTACAGAAGATCAGATCACAAGTTTTCATATATACATTCGAAAATTGATGTTTTATTGCTAAATGCGTGACTAACGCTTTAAGAAAAATATTTGTTCAGCAGAATTTACCTAACATGACTGAATTAAAGATATCGATGATAAAATAAGCTGATTCTATGTTTTATGCTTTAAAAATTGCCAAAGCTATCTATCTGTAAGAGTCAAGTTTAACAATGGTGTAGTTGTTCTGTTTATGAGGATGGCAGTTGCAGTTGTTTGATCAGTTATTGAGTAGATTTTTTTTATACTGCAATGCAACCTATGGCTGTTCGGTTAATGTTGTGGTTAGCACGCTCGCTTCTCGCCAAGGCAACTCGCCCGGTCAGCGCAGTGGTTAGCGCACTCGCTTCTCAACAAGTCATACTGGGTTGTCCGGATAAGGTTGTGGTTTGCGCACAACCAAGACAAATAGGTATACTCCGGGTATTTCGGTTTCCCCTACTTACACAAGACCACACTCGATCGCACAACATCGTGTCAACGAGAGTAAACAAGTATACGTTTTCATTACTTTCTTGTAATCCGTTATTCAATATATAACATTTAAGCAAACAATCCCGGTTCTACGCACAAGGCTAGGACCGAGCATATGTCAAACGAGAGCCACAAAACGCAGTCAGACCAAACATGTACCAAAATAACTTTATCAATAAAGGTAAGGGCTTCAGCTTTGAAATTGTCGGCGATAAATGACTCCAATCGGATTGATCATCAGTCAGTTTATAGCATTCGTTAATATCTAAATTGAATAAGCTCAATTTATCTGAAAGTAGGATGTTACTTAGACAGCACCAATTATTCAGTAATGATTTGAGTGGCGTGCGGAAGTCAACAACGTTGTCACGAATGCTATGATGTTAATTTTTATGTTGAGATCCACAGTGGATTCCAATGTTGCAAGCACGAACGTTAAAGATTATATTGTATCACTGACGTCACACATAGGGACATTTACCTTGCAAATCAACAGCTGTTAATGGCTGAAAAACGAATGGTTTGCACACTCTGTAGGCATATATTTTTTTTCAAAACAAGCCTGAATTGTAAAGAAATGTTTTGTTTCTGCTGTCCATTATTCAGGTCAGTATAAACTATGTTTACCTCTGTCCATATATGTATGTCTGTTTGTTTAGTACAGTCGTGAATGTAACCATGTTTGTCGTTGTAAGGAATGCCTTTTGAAAATTCTGTTATGTTTTTATGTTTTGATTTGTTAAGCTCGGTTCAGTATTTGACGAATAATGATCCCATTTAAAACTAATTTTGCTTATTTTGATCAAACCAAAGAAATAACCATTTCTAAACAATGTCATGCTGATTTTATTCTTTTGATCAACATATATATGGTTTTAAATGTCGTGCACGTGTTTATATACACCTACATTGAGACATTGTTTTTGCTTCGTATGACTAAGACTTATTGTATAAAGGACAAAATGAATAATCCGCTTTGACCAGTAATGTTTTTAGTTCAAAAGCAGGCAGGCCTTTCAAAAGTAATTGCTGAGATTGATAGTATAACACGAATTTCGTGAATTAATGTCTAGGGTTCACCGCCCCTGTGACGTTTAGTACCACGGGCCCAGTATTTAAACGGAAAACTGATGCGCATTGGCACAAGAAATCCCTTCAGCAACATAGTTGGCAACATGGCATACTTTGTGGTAACTTTGTGTGTGTTAGTGGCAGTCATCGGAACTTCATGTAAGTTGAAAATTATTCAATTATTCATTTCAAATATTTTAAAATAAAGGTGAAAAAGGAAATACAATAAACTATAAAAAAGAGAATTGTATGTTTTTGTGATGTGAGCGTGGCTGCACCTTGATAATGGTTGTTGGCCTTAAAGGAAATTAATAGTTTTGGGGGCATTGTCTTGTGACTGTGTCTGTACCTCGATGGGCGTGGTTGACATTAACGGTCATTCTAATAAACAAGTTCATAGTTATTTTAGTTGGCTTTATGGCATGCCATTTTTTTGTTTGTTGTTTTCCTGCCTTCTGGGCATGCCAGATTTATCTTTGGCTGTTGGGCATGCCAGATTTATGTTTGGCTGTTGGGCATGCCAGATTTATGTTTGGCTGTTGGGCATGCCAGATTTATGTTTGGCTGTTGGGCATGCCAGATTTATGTTTGGCTGTTGGGCATGCCAGATTTATGTTTGGCTGTTGGGCATGCCAGATTTATGTTTGGCTGTTGGGCATGCCAGATTTATGTTTGGCTGTTGGGCATGCCAGATTTATGTTTGGCTGTTGGGCAAGCCAGGTGTATGTTTAGCTGTTGGGCAAGCCAGGTGTATGTTTAACTAATCGGCATGGTAGTTAATTCAGTTTGGGCTTCTTGGCATAAAAGTTATTTTCTATTTGTCTACTAAGCTTGCCCCTAAAATCTTCATTGTATTACTGTTTATTCTGTCGTTATTCCATATCATAAAACAGAACTTTTGAAAGACATTTACTTCATTGAATGGGTCAAATTTGAATATATTTTTTATTATTACTAGAATCTTTTTCACATATTTTTATCAACTGTTCTTTACGAATTAAATTAACTTCTCAGGCAGCCTTGTTGTCGGTGTCATCATGTATATACAAATTTAATATGAAGGTTCCTCTTCATGCAGAATACTTCATGCAGATAATCATTCTATACATCAAATTATTTCAATTTGTCAAAGGCTCTGTTGTGTTCATATACGTCCGTCCCATCGCTAAGGCGAATATTGTGCGCCAAGGCAATTACTTAAACGACTGGTTATTTAAGTTTTATTTCATGATTTGGGCACCATTTATAATTACCTATACTTGGACTTACAATTTAACATTCGGAACTCCTCGGCTGTTTTTATCGAAAACAACCTCGGATGTATATCAGTTGAAGTAGTTCGTAAATTTTGAATTATATTATAAATTAAACGTAGTGTTCTAGAGTTGTAATTATTGATCTAAGTTTAAATTGATTTCCAGTAAAGTGTATTTTTGCAAACGTAATTAGGATTCCCAAGAGTCATAAAGTTAAACTGCTAAATAAAATTACTACGCGATCTACTTGCAGCGGACTTAAACGTACCATTTTTTGAGTATGTAAACCGTTCAAATACATCGGTTGTTTCGATAGAAATGACCGAGGAGTTCCGAATGATAATTTAAATGCACTTTTCGTTTACAGACGGAGGCACCAGCGATTTTGCGGGAATGGGAGCAATGGGTGGTCTCGGTATGGCGTTCGGTGGAGGCGGAATGTACGGTGGTCCGATGGGCGGATGGGGTGGAGGTGGCGGATGGGGCGGGGATATGGGCTTCAACGACAACATGGGCGGTGGCTGGGGCGGTGACATGGGTGGTGGATGGGGCGGTGACAATATGGGTGGCGGATGGGGTGGAGATAATATGTTTGGAAATATGCGGATGAACTGAGAATTGCCTGTTTCAAACCAATGCTAATTGTTCAGTACATGAGACTTCCGTATGTGTTGCATTGAATGTTGCCAATCAGAACGAATGGAAATTGAGCTGTACTGTACAGTATTGTCTGCAAATTGAAGAGATCAAAGCATACACATGTGGTCTAAAAACCAACTGAAGGATGGATGACTCGTTTTAAGTTTATTAATGTTTCAAGCAGCTCTGATATTGTTATAAAGCATTTGATTGCTGTACTCATTTTCTGTTTATGATATGATTTTGATTTACTGTATGATATTGTTAATGTTTATGAAAGTCAATAAAACTTAGTTCATACTTCTATGTGTCTTTCCTCAAACTACCTTTACTTTAAGTAATGGTTATAGACTACAAGTACGTAGTTACATAAGTTATAGGTTGATGCGACATTCAGTCGAACCACATTGGCTCGAACTCCCAGGGATCGGCGAAAATACTTCGAGCCTCGGAAAATTCGAGCCAAGCGGAAATCTTTACCTTCAGTATAAAGAAATCGGTCCTTCACATCTAGTTCGAGCCAATGAGGAATTCGAGCCAAGCGAGTTCGAGCTAACGGGTTTCGACTGTAGTCTTACAACCATATATTTTGAAGAAGAACAAACTAACTTCTTTAAGTTTTTAGAGGTCTACAATATATTGTGTAAACTACCCATTAACATTGCAAGCTACTGTTTATATCTACCGCTACACCGGCTTAATAATACATGTTGACTGCTGGTTTACTGAAATAACTGCATTGGAAATCTTTCTCATTTGACAAAAAATAATTTTGACCACTAAAGAAAATATGAGATAATATCATTATTATGCATTCTACCAGTATCCTTTTCTACATTTGTTTTTTTTTATTTTCTGAGATAGTATCATCATCCCTAAAACACACAAGACAAAGCATAAATAATTAAAGTAATTTTAAAATTGCCGTCAATTGTACGATGTGGTATGCATAAAATAGCATTATGCGAGGGTTGTACCTAAACACTGTCGACAAACGGTTGTTACGAACAAAGTAAATATGGGATAAAAAAAAATTAGCATTATTTCAACATATGTATCATTTTCATATCTTCAACTGATATTCAAAATTTTAAAAGATTTCTTTATGCACCACTACTACATGTCGCGCATCCCAACATACAGTGAAAACAGATAGCAGGTGTGACTTATTTTAAACTAGGTGAGCTTAGGTCTTCAAAACTATCATCGCTTTAATGTTTTGCAGCACCTGTCATTGTCAGACCCTGATCAATCCCACTGACAATCTTTAATTTCTTGTCTACATGGGCTGGTATTCTATATTAGTCTTAACTGGATATAAGAACGATGTAGCTAATCAGATTACTTGTTATTTATAGCTGACCATTAGAGTGAGTGAAGTCAATCATGTATGACCATAAGATTGACTTAAGTTACATATTGAATACCACCCCTGGCCATAACGCCCTCATGTTTGTTTCCAAGATTGCTTTCTTAATGTATGAATTCATCACACAAACGTGCTAGCAACCTTTAAGAATACACTGTTTACTTTTACGTTTTAAAAATCAGTCTTTTGTATATCGCCACATATTTCAATGATTAAATGTTCACACCTAAAACAATTATTTTTTTCAGATTTATTGCGCAACATTATCGTCAGGCATCATCATCTCCTCACCTTCAGTTTGTTTTGCATGAGTGTTCGTGTAATTACGACATAAACAACTTAGTTAACATTTCTAAAAGTACACGCCAACATATAAACCATGTCCTTGGCTTGTTAATTATGAAAGGGTCAATAATGATTCAATACATAATATTGTTTTTTACATGAAAACAATTCATGGCAGTCTGACGCCATGAAGCTTAGAGCATCTTTTTTTCTTATATGACTGAAACTGCATAGGCAAATTTGCTGAATGGTGCGCTGTGGTATTTCTAAAGATAAGAATTAAAACGACAAATGGCCTTTGGATTGTATTCTTCGTATTCTTTACATTGCGTTAGTCATGTCGAAACTTAAAGTGACACTCTTATTCAAAGTCAATGCATATACACATGTATCACAAACATCAATTTTGACTGATAAACCTTAAACTATTTACTAAATAATGCATTTATTGAACATATTAATTACTGATAACAAGATTATAACCGTGTATTTAATAGCAGAAAGCGCAAAAATATTAAATGATTGGTGAATGCTAAAAGATTTACTGTGGTCTAATATAATATCATTAGGTAGAAATACTGAGTTTAATGCTCATTTCTTTCAAATTCAACTCGGTAAAACTCCTTCATAAGAACCATTGTTTTCGACATTTATTCATCTTTTTTTGGAATATTAAAACAATATTATTAATTGTGGTAAATCTTCCCTGGGAGTAAGAGTGCATCTTTAAGTCGATATTCTAAAATTTTTGAAGCCATATTAAAAAATATATGTGTGTTTTTGATGTAAAAACTTTTTTTATAAATAGAATCAATAAAAGTAGTTCAGATATGTTTAGGTTAGTCAAGAATATGACAAGTGAGAAACTGAAGAAAAAAGACAAATGTAAGGAAATGACTTCAGAAGTTTTATGAATATCGCCCTAGGACTCCAACAATTAACCTCTTGTCTGACTGATTGAACGGTTAACACGAATCCGACGATATATATTTTATTAGATGATCGATTTTTTATTAATCTATAGCATGCTGTTCTTTTTGCTTGTTCATGCCGATAAAAAATCAAAGAATCAAAATATTTATATTTGCCGATGGGGTATTCTGATTGACAATGAATATATTATACTGAAATATGTTGGCATGGTGAGGGTTGTTTTTTCCTTCGAATAATTGATGAATGATTGGACAATCGTGTGGTTATGTTTGTGTGACATTGGCATGTACATCTTAAAATCCACTTAAACGTGGTTTTGTTCACGTTTAACCTCTGAGTTCTTACCAAGGGTTGGCAAAAAAGCTGTTGCGTTCTAATAATTTACCATTTTTCTTCCTATCATAACGTAACTTAGCTACAGTGTTTCTTGGAATATTAAATCAAATAAAATTAATTGAAAGCTTGATTGCAGTTGCATCTTAGTTTAAACTCAAAATTTGACCTAATTGAAATGTTCAACTACCTAACGTATACAATTTAAAATCCACTCATTACCTGATAATCAAAGTTTTGGAAGTAATCTCTTAGGCACATGTCATTACAGCCAATTGAATAAAATTGGATAAGTCTTTAGTTGGCTAAACATATGTATCGATTGGTCAATATTTATCCGAAAATTAACCAACTTAAACATAATAATGTGCAAACTTGTATAATGCTCACCTTGTATAAAGATTACCTGTGGTTTAAGTAACTCTTCAGCTATGACTGTTTGTGAAAATGTGTCAAGTGTGAAGAAGTTGTGTGAAGTTAGTACAGGTACACTGAGCCCAAATCTTTCATTTGTAAAAATGATCTTCTTAACACAGGGGATACCGAGCCCGTTAAGGGAGGCAACTCTTGACTTAAACCTTAACATTGGCTTTAGCAGGTCTCTAATAATATTAATAATATGTAATATATTAAGCATCAGTTGTGTAAATCATTTATACAAGAAATATGCAATATGGGGGTATACAACAGTTTGGTAATATGTATATTTCGCTATGTTAAGAAACATTACTTAAAAAAGCTAAAATGCATTTAAAATTGTATAATGTGTGTGTCAAGCGTCTACTTTCAGAATAATCTGTAGAAAGTGTTCCTGTTAAGGTACAGACTGGTTGGTGATCAGTAAGATAATTAAGTGCAGTATTTGGTGAAAGTCAGTAATGGCTCATCAACCTATATAAGGCATATCTGAGTGAAGGGACGACATTTCATCCTCATCAGATCTTTATGATAAAATACCTTAAAAGTATATAGTCAATACATGTTCAATGCCATTACATGTAATATACTAGTAGCTTGTTTGTAATATGGAGAAGTTTATTAAATGGGCACAATAAAAATTGACGACAAAAACATATTTTATTTGTTTAACCCATTTTACTTAAAGGATAAAAACAAACAAACTAATTTAGGTACGGATAAAAATAATAGTTTTTTTTAATAAGTAGCTACGCGGCCACACATTTTCCAGTAAAAGAATATTTTGTTTTCTTTACCTAAATCATATGCATGTTTTTGTTTTGGTCTCTAAAGTCAAACGAGTTAAAAACGAATATGCATTTAACATTGTTTGGTTTTAAAATTCAGGTGCATTTTGAATTAAGGAAGCAGTAAAACTGTTTATAATTGGTGGTGGTCAATGTTTTATCTAGAAGACACTAGAGGCAATTTGAGTATTGTCCACAAGGCATTGTTGATTGAAAATTGTCAAGCAACTTAGCAGAAGAAACTATTCATATGTTTCTTAGAAACTCTTTTAAAATATATGTTCTTCAAAAACATCTTAACATGTTATAAGGTATATAATACTCTTTGTATTTATGTATAAAAGACACAAAGCAGAAAGAAGTGTGTTTGTGTCGGTCCCTTTAACCCACTTTGGAATCATAATGATTCCTCAAAACTAAGATATTTCACATTAATAATGCGTCCAGTAAACTTTATTCCCTTGTCGGCGGTCGTGGCAAAAGTGTTTATAACTTAGATTAATAGTCTAACACGAATGACGTGAGTCGATGTTAGCGTTCACTGTCCCTATGACGTACTAGTACAAACCGGGCTCAGTATTTAAATAGAAAAGTTGAAACCAAAATATATACCTTGAACAGTATTGTAGGCAGCATGGCAAATTCTGTTTTAGCGTTTTGTGTGTTGGTGGCGGTTATCGGAACTACATGTAAGTTGACAGTTATTCAATTGAAAATTTCTAAAAAATAAAAGTTGAGAATGAAACATAACAATCTCTAGAATTTATAAAAGTATATGCCATTCGTCTTGTTTTAATTTGTCCGCAATGTAATGACATTAGAAAAATTTACATAACTAAATTTTACTATGCAAGACCAAGCATGTTTAAATTCAATCAATTATTAAACTCGGAAAATGCTGCATGTCTACGGAAACTAGCTTTGTATTGCAAACATACTTTTAAGCTACGATATAATGCTTTGAATAATAATGCTTAACTTTATTGATTTTAACATGCTATGTGTTACGTTGTTGTAATAACGATGAACTGTATAAGTTCAAGTTAACAATAAATGTTCTGTTCTATTCTGTTCTGACAGTGTCTGTATATCCGCGAGTGTGGTAGGCCTGAAAATAATTACATAATGTTTGGCCATGTAGTTGTAGAATTGTTTTTGTATGTTTCTGTTAATTTTTCATTAAACAATTATATACGTCATTGAATGGGTAACTTTCAATCATTTGTAATTATCACTTTTTGACGAAAACTAGTTTATCAAATGTGATTTAAGAATTATAAAAGTGAATTTTTTGTATCCCTGATATGTCTTCGTAAGAATAGTTGTAATAATTTCATTGTACATTAAGAAGGAAATAACCATCTCAGGCCTATACACAGTATATAAATCAAAATCATCTAGTTTATCGAAGAGAAATATATTGGCATGCAATGATGTTTTGGTATGAATAAGTTAAATTTTAAAGAGACGCATGTCTGTTAAACTTGACAGATGCAATTTGTTTTGTTATTGTTTGACTCATTTGACAAAAAACAAGTATATGATTTGAGTACGAATACAAAATATATCAGCGATATTTTTGCGCTTTTTACTGGTGAATTTGTGGCTACTAGCTATTTATTTTAAAACTCAATTATAACTGCAAACCAATAATAGCATTTAAATTGCAAACTGGAATAATCACATGTGGACAATTTAACTGTTGGCTCATGATTACTTTAATATGTTAAAATTCTTTCTTGCAGGATCATTTGTAATAGCTTCATTTTGACTCATACATTAAATATATATTTTTCAGACGGGTTCCCGCTAGGTGGAGATTTCGGTGATTATGCAATGATGGGGATGATGGGTGGTTTCGGGATGCCGTTCGGGGGCGGCGGGATGTTCGGCGGACAGATGGGTGGATGGGGTGGCGGATGGGGCGGCGGATTGGGCGGCGGTTGGGGCGGCGATATGGGCTACAACGACAACATGGGTAGCAGATTCGGTGGGGATAATATGGGCGGTGGCTGGGGCGGTGACATGGGTGGTCGAATGGGCGGTGACAATATGGGTGGTCGAATGGGCGGTGACAATATGGGTGGTGGATGGGGTGGGGATAACATGGGTGGAAATGCTTGGATGAACTGAGCGTTGTTTGACTCAATCTAATGTAAATACTCAAGACATGGGGCTTGATTATGTGTCATCTTTGATGCTGCCGATCACTTCACGAACGCAGATAAAACAATGATTAACATTGTTTGGATATTTTATCGGTCAAAACAAAACACTTTGGTCGACAGGAAAACATGAATGACTTGCATTTAATTTTGAAAAAAATTGTTAAAATTGTTTAGTTATTGTGTAAACAACGTTTTGGAGATAAAAATTGCAAGCCGAACTAATGTATTTATCAAATATTCGTTGTTGTTGTTGTCGTTTTTGTTAACATTTTGATTGTGATTACTGACTGTTATTGAAAAGGTTAAAATTATTGATATTGTGGTAATCAATTAAACTCATTTCATACTTTCACATGGTGTTTTTTTCCTTACTTTACCTTTTCGATTAAAGTTTATTTAGAAATACATGCATACATACATGTAGACATACTGTCCATGTGTATACATTTGAGAACATAATATATATATAAGTTGTCAAGTGATCAATGCAATATTTATGATATACAGAACATATATGACATCGCATAGAATACAAAACTAATAACTATTGTATACATGTAGAGTAAAATCAATACATGACAATATATTTTTTATAATATTGATTATATCATGGAATCTGTATTCCACTTTTCACATTTTTTTACAAAGGGAAGTATCCATCTTTTATTACAAAGATCTTATTTCACAGTGTGGCAAAATGACATAATGGCTACTCAGAGGCACTTGACGATTATTTGTTCTCTCTTGGCAATGGTATCAAGCGTCCGTTTGATTGTGGTATTGATTAAACATATGCAAATAAACCTATCGTTATCGGATCAACCCCGGATCGTGGTCGTCTTACAAGAGGTATAGGAATTGGAAGATATTTACTTTAGCTTACAAAAAAAATTAAAACAATATCTCACGAAGGTCAAAGCCTAGCAATATGTGGACGCTTAACAAAATTACATGGCCCAGTTTAAAAGATGTTCACAGATTTTCATACCTTAGAGCTTTGACCGTACATTGCCAGAAGACAATAACGTTTTTATTGCTACGGTATTAATTTTGGAAAGATGGCCGTTAGTCTGATGAGCAGGTGTGAACTCTATCACATGTTTGACCGCTGGTTGTCCTTAACGCTGTGGCAAGTGAGAAATAGGCATCGTTTGTTACTGAAACACCATTTGTAATTTGTATTATGATAAGTGAATAACTTGATGTCATTAACTGCCCATATCTGGTCCAAATTTCTCGATTAATCTAAAATTGTTTAAATTAACATAACAAAAGTTTAAAACTTTGAAGTCATCAGATTGAAGAAAAACTGTACGAAATATTAGTAAATTTATGAACTTTGCATTTATATTACGATCACGAAATTAACATGATGTGATAACTAAAACCATTGTTACGAATATGTTTGAAATTAAACAACATCTCTCTCTTGACAATGTATTTGCCTTTTACGACAAAGTGATATAATTTCATAATAATAATCATAATAATAATCATAATAATACTAGTTATATAAATAATAACAAATATAATAAAAAGAAAAAAAGGTATCATATAAAGCTAAGTAATACAACTTATTCCAAATATGACTTTCATAATTATACAACAGAAATGCCACAAACAAAGAATCAAAACACAAAACACACACAAAAATACATACATGAATACACGTGATACAAGAAACACGAAAATATTATAGTATTTAATTTTCAACAATCACTTCTGTGAAAAAAGATCATATAAACCAATTGCGTTTGTGTCTTGATTTCCTTACAGTCACATTAAAGTAAATGTACATCACATTTCCGAATTATTCAAAATTGCTTGTAAACCACAAGTTTATTATTGCTGTTACTAGTTAATGTAAAATTGCTATTAACAATATACTAAGCTGTTCAACGAGGTAGCATATCTAATGCAGACTGGTGTACAGTTTCAGTGTACTTGGTGTATGTAATGTCCCTCTTGGTCCCTTATGTACTTTCAACCAGTATCAGTATTATGCACCAATCAATTGTAACCACGCCCCCCCCCCGGTACAGGGGTATACCGGGGACAGCGGTGGAATTGGGCCGTGTTTTTACCTTTTTGGTGGCCCCGCAGTGCCTCGCCAAAATGAGCGGGCAATGGTCCTTATCTAGGGTCCTTGGGGGGCGGGGGCATATGGCGGGGATTTTACCAGCAGTTCGTCCCCGCAGGGCGGGGATTTTACCCATGCTTGGCTGGACCGAAAGTCCCCGTAATTCCACTGACCTGGGGGGGGGGGGGGGCGTGGTTACAATTGACTAGTGCATTATCATTTAAAAGTTTGCTTACATGCAGTTTGACCAATTGATAGCAATGGGTATAGGATATATCCCCTCCCCCGGACAGGAGTTCCTCCCTCCTGCAACTTATTTTGCAAAGACGGACACAATTACCCCTGCCTCACGTTGTAGAATGTGATAAAATGGTGTATTATGAATGTTATAAGACATATCTCTTTAATATCCTGCGAAAAAGGCAAAACAAAAAGAAGCCTATTGAGTGTTTGGTGAACCAATGCAGAGTATGGAATTTTACTTTTGGGGCGATTTTATCTCGGCGGAAAGGAGGGAGACTGCAGGTTGTCCGTTTTCCTACTGCTCATAATCGCTTGTACGTGCTTGCTTCAACCTTAAGGTTTAATCGATTAAGACACATTTTAAGGCACATTTGATTTAAATCAAATATAAAATATAACTGACTTTTCAAAAAACAATGTGATGCTGTGACATGAAATTTTTAATCTAAGAAAACTCACAGAAAAGTAAATTATTATGTAAAAGTTAAAAACAGATGTTGCGCTGCCAGAAGTGATTGCTCTGGGGTCTATTGGTTGATAGATGTCTATAAACGGTTAATGAAATGTATTTAACATAATCACTAATCTAAGACTAATTTGAAGAAATCGGAGCGAAAGTTGTTTACATTTCAGCTCCAAGTGACCGGCGAACTTACCTCGAGCCATGGGAAATTCGAGTCAAGCGAGTTCGAGCCAACAGGGAGCGACTGTGACAATGTTTATGCTCTGTTTGTTACTTGAACCTAACTGACCAAATATCTCAATTATTTTGACATGTATCTCTATAAGTCATATCGTCAAAACAGAGTGTTTAAGAAGTCTAATTCAGCCAGAAATTACTTTCTTTATACAGATCTAAATTCGTAAATATAATACAGTTATGAGCACTGCATTTTTGATCCGCGAGGATGTATTCGACTCTGGTGAATATTTGAGGATTTGGATTTCACGACGCGCTTGTGTCAAAATCTGCAAAAATCCGCGAGAGTCGAATACGACTTTCTGGATCAAAACGCAGTACTAATTACCCTTTTATGATATACACTGATACTGGTTAAATCACTTAATATAATAGACACATGTTTTCGATATCAATGTTCATTTAATGACGCATTATTTTGTTCCATGACGTCATTTTAAATACGCGCAATGATATTTTTATGACGTCAGCTGAGTGTTGCACTGGAGTGGAATACAGACTACCGTTTTTTCGTTTGGATTTATGATGGTATTAAATAAAAACAATTACATGGGTCTGAATTGAGTGTGTGCCGTTAAACAGATACCCGGTGGTCGATTGAGTATCATTAATGATGGGGTCACCGCCATGGGAGGTTCAACTTATTCGTGAGCAATAAGCCGCTCACTTGTTTCAACAATCACTTATAGAAGCCAATTAACCATATGCAATCCAAATCATTACAGTTAGCCCCTCTCTTAACAAGATTTTAAGGGACTCGCTCATGGTATCATTACACTCGCTCATGGTATCATTACAGTTAGCCCCTCTCTACACAAGATTTTAAGGGACTCGCTCATGGTATCATTACAGTTAGCCCCTCTCTAAACAAGATTTTAAGGGACTCGCTCATGGTATCATTACAGTTAGCCCCTCTCTAAACAAGATTTTAAGGGACTCGCTCATGGTATCATTACAGTTAGCCCCTCTCTAAACAAGATTTTAAGGGACTCGCTCATGGTATCATTACAGTTAGCCCCTCTCTTAACAAGATTTTAAGGGACTCGCTCATGGTATCATTACAGTTAGCCCCTCTCTAAACAAGATTTTAAGGGACTCGCTCATGGTATCATTACAGTTAGCCCCTCTCTTGACAAGATTTTAAGGGACTCGCTCATGGTATCATTACAGTTAGCCCCTCTCTAAACAAGATTTTAAGGGACTCGCTCATGGTATCATTACAGTTAGCCCCTCTCTAAACAAGATTTTAAGGGACTCGCTCATGGTATCATTACAGTTAGCCCCTCTCTACACAAGATTTTAAGGGACTCGCTCATGGTATCATTACAGTTAGCCCCTCTCTAAACAAGATTTTAAGGGACTCGCTCATGGTATCATTACAGTTAGCCCCTCTCTAAACAAGATTTTAAGGGACTCGCTCATGGTATCTTTACAGTTAGCCCCTCTCTTAACAAGATTTTAAGGGACTCGCTCATGGTATCATTACAGTTAGCCCCTCTCTAAACAAGATTTTAAGGGACTCGCTCATGGTATCATTACAGTTAGCCCCTCTCTAAACAAGATTTTAAGGGACTCGCTCATGGTATGTTAAATGCACTTTTTACGGATATTTAATTGTATCACTAAATAAAGTGCGGCAAATCATGTTATTGTTAAAATAAAGATACTGACAGCTGAAACCCTTCAGCAAATGTTGATATTTGCTCAAATATCGTATTTGAAGACAATTTTAATGCCGGTACTAGCGCTGTGGCGTGAATGGTTGATTAGCCACGTGAAGTCGTCATCATCATCCTCATCCTCGTTAGGATAAGTGTGGTACCTCATATTTGGTAGCAAGTGAGCATCTTTAAACTAGCCAGTTGTAAGACGTTGCGTGGCTGGAATCGTCATCATCGACATAATCATCATCATCATCATCATCAATCATCATCATCATCATCATCATCATCATCATCATCATCATCATCATCATCATCATCATCATCATCATCATCATAAAATCACTCGGGTCTAAGTATCGCTCGTGTTCCATAAACAGATACAATTAAAATTAATGTCGGTGTCTTCCTCCTGAATTGAACTGGTTGTATCGACCGCATTGTCACACAGAGTCGATGAAACCGTATCATTTTTTCAATAAACCATGCTAGAGAATTCAGCAGACGAGATTTCCAGGGAAAGGTTGTTATTCTGTGATATCTCTGGCTTTCCACTACGTCAATATCTGTATGGCAAACACATTAACATACAAACATACGACCGCTTATATATGTAACATGAAAATGACATAATGGAGCAGAAACTACACGTTCAATTGTATCTTGGTGAAGGCTCATAAAACTGAAGGTATGAATTTTGTTGTTATTGTTAAAATGTTCTATTTGGTAGCAACGATATTTGAATATTGAAGGAGCATGTTTCTGTAACTTAATGACATTGTGTTAACGCTTGTTAAGTGTATGGTAGTCGTTAGGTTGGTCTGTGTATCTTTAAAGTGACACTTTTATTCAAAATCAATACATATATATGTATAACAAACATACATTTTGAGTGATAAACCTTAAACTACTTCCTAAATATAGCATTTATGGAAATTATTAATTACCGATAACAAGATTGTAAAAATGAATTTTGATAGCTGAAAACGCAAAAATATATTAATGATTGGTGAGTGCAGAAACATTTACTACGATCTGCTATCATCTCATTAGGTAGAAATACTGTGTTTCCTGCACATTTCTTTCAAATCAAACAGAGTAGCTTTCATCTGAACCATTGTTTTTTATATGTATCCACCTGTCCGGTAAATTAAAACAATTGTAATAATTGTGGTACGTTTTATTTGGTAGTAAAAGTGCATCTTTAAACATTGTAAGATAGTGCGTGGTTGGAATCGATACAATATTAAAGCACGTATGAACAGTGACAAATATCAATTTTCTAGTTCATATGTCAAACAGTGAAATAACATTTTTATTTAACTGATCAATCTTTATTAATCACTGGATAGCAATAGAAAGGTACTTGATAGTGTTCTTAAAGGGGCTGTACTCCGTATGATGAAATAGCGAAAAAAAAAGAAGAAAATTGTCGAAAACTGACATAAACTTTGTATTGATAACAATGCATTGAAACTTACTAGCTGAAGTACCACATAGTTTACAATTAATTTGGTTTACAGTTTTGTCGTACTTTTCCATTAAAAAGATTTCTATGTATGTCTACCTAGTAGAATTCATTCCTTATGCGTGATTAGCTTGTCGATGTTATCACGTGATATTACCAAGTTAGGTTTATAGCTTAAATATTCCAACCGTTTAGGGTAAGCCTTCGAAGCACAGTGGTTACAACACTGAACTGCAATTTTGGCGACACCGGTTCGAACCCGGTCTCCGACTCGATTTTTTTTACATTTTGGTATTTATTTTTACAATTATGATATCAAAGAGTAAAACATTTTATTAAATAATTATCCTGAGCTTCGTTACAGAAAAAAAACTTTTTTTTGGTGCCAATCTGGTGTACAGTCCCTTTAAATATTGTTAACGTTCTTTTGTAAAATTAATTCTTAAATTGGCTAAATGGAATATGTGAAATAGCACGCTTTATATTGATTTTATAAAGTAAAATTTTAACTTTACTGTCTCACGTAGTTGGGAACGTGTTCACAATGGGGGATTTTAAAAAAAAGTTAATTAAAAAAACAAACAGAAACCATTAGACTGTTTTAACAGATTTCTTAAATTTCATGAATTAATTTATTTAATTGAGTTTTCAAACAAGCATTATGAACACACTTCATTTCTGGTTCTTCAGAAAAAGGCGTAATCTGTTTATGATTATTTCCACTAGACCGACCCTATTTATTCCTCCCGACCTTACGCTCTTTGTTTTTGTGTGTGCGTTTTGTAATTTCCAAAAAATGTGGTATTTGAGAACAATGTATGTTTAAAGGCCTAGTTTAAGGAATGTTTGGCATGTCAATCCCCTGCTGTGCATCTCCTGCAAATTGCACTGATGTCACAGCAGGGGCCAATTTCCTGTTTATTTGTTTATTGGCTCAGGGCCATTCAGAGTCCATATTTATAATAAAACCTCCAAAACTGCTCAGCAGGATACTCAGATCGGAGATCTGATAAGACAATTAGGCACTTAGATTAAGATCAATACACAGAGGTTGTGTACAATACAAGGTTTTGGGGAGGGGGTCACTTATAGGAAAATTAAACTAGGTCTTTAAGTATTTCCACAATAGTGACATACCCTGATAAAGGTGAGTTTGGTACAGAATTCCGGTTCCCAAAAAACACAAATTAAAGTTATGCCTTCCTACCTACCATATTACTTTTGGAGATGAGTGAGTTGAAATAAAGAATGTTTTGGTGTGTGTGGCTGGGGTTGGGTGAGGCTGGTGGATAAAAGAGACACACGAGGGGCTATATTTGAAATATGCATATGTTTTTAATGTTTGTTAATGCATTAATATGGTTAACTTATTTAGATTAAATGATCAAAACAAAAAGCATATAATTTGTGTTCTAATAAAATATATAAGCGGTATTTTGGCGTTTTTTCATCAGGGGAATGTTTTTCCACGTTGCTAGTTATTGATAACCCCATTTGTAAAGGTTTATATTTTTAACTGGACACAAATCATATGCCTTTTTTGGTTTTGATCGTTTAAGGAGTTCCATGTGTTTTTCTTACAAGAAAAGATTCTGTAAAAGAGGAATTGTCGATTCCTTAGATTTCCTAGAAATCTGGGATTGTCAAAAGACTTGAGAAAGAATATTATTATCAACTGGACAAATAACTCCGATTTCTTAGCTGTTTTCCTTTCAAGAAAAATACTCGGGAAAAAAGGGATGGTCAAAAAACTTGTGAAATAATTTGTCATTTCGTGGAATATTAATAAATGTCAATATTGCTCCTGGTAGCCTGCAATGCTATTTAATTTTTCGCGCTACAGGTTGCCACCGAACCTGTGTTTCACACGATCGCGTTGGTCCCTGGAGTCACGTTGTCAAAATACTCGAGAGAAGGATTGTCGATTCGTTGAACAGTAGTAGCAAATTGTAATGTTGTTTACATTATAGGCGATCAAATTTGTCGCACTACAGGTTGCCTCCGACCTTGTCGGGAAGCAGTTGGTTCTCGCATTCGATCGCTGCTGGTCCTTCATGTCACGTTGGCAAACGACACGGGACTGTCAATTCGTTGAAGAGATTCAAATTATAATGCTGTGCATGTTTACATTACATGCTTTCAAATTTGTCCTGCTACTGGTTGCCTACTAACTGTCGGGAAGCAGTTGGCACTCACACTAGTTCGCACGCTTCCGCTTTTGGTCACTCGTGTCTCGTGTCAGAATACTCGGGAGCAAAGGTTTATCGATTCGTTGAAGAGTATCACGTTTAAATGTTTAGCATGTTTACATTACATACTATCTTATTTGTCGTCCTACAGGTTTCCCCCAAGAACATGACTGGAAGGAGTATGCGCTCGCACTCAATACCTGCGGGTCCCTCGTGTCACGTGGTTATCACAGATGACGGCACGAGCTCTACTTCAACAGGTACCAACTCAAAGTGTTAAAACAGTGAAATTCTTATATACACTCGTTTTCGCAAACAATGTTTACAATTTTCATATGACTTTCGTTGTAATGATAAACTATGTTGATAAATAAAACCGCTTCTTCACTAGCTAGCATCGTGTTAGTACATAAGACAAAGCATGAACTTTGTAAAAACATATCTCAATTTAAATACAAAATGGTCCCCGACTTCGATAAGTGTTTTGTCTGGGCTCTACGTTCCCCCCCCCCCCCACACACACACAACACTCACGCCCAACATTGTGTCAAGAAGAGTGACAAGTGGGTTTTCTGTCGGAAGTGGGTCTTCTTCCGGCTAGCCGGCTCCCCTCACAACACTACACAACACCTAGTATCAAGGAGAGTGACAAGTTGGTCTACTTCCGGCTCTCTTGTCCTCCTCTCCCATACAACACAACACTTTTGTCCAACATCATGCCAATGAGAGTAACTTTTCTCCCATCTCAGACGAGTGAATAATAAAATGGCCGTTCTGGAAATTTTTACCCGTATAGAACTCCTTTTTTATTTTCATAATCATAACACAATTAACTCCCTTGTTGAAGACCGTCGTCTGCAGCATCATGGAAAACTTGTCTTGTGACAATATTTAAAATCCAAAAAAATATTTCTCGCTTCAAATGGCGCAATAAAATAGTTTTCGCGCTCCTTTCCAGAAATAATTCTGCCCTCCCCTCAGCACTATTTAAAGAACGATTTTGCTATTTACATAATCAGAATCACTACGCGCATATCCATGATAAACACAAATTATCACATATCGATAAGTACATTGTTTTCACAACGTTCAGAGAGTTCAAGCGAAACAATACGTTTTTTTAGTTTACTGAGGTGGGAGAAAGAACAAAACATGTTCAATAACTCTCATGTAAGATAGGTTTTTCTCCCACCTTGGAATTATCCCATATCCATACGCAATTATTTTCACTAAGCACAAAAGAGTTCCAGCAAAAAAAATGAATTTTTTACTTAATTTTGTTTTAGGGAGAAAAAGCATCTACCATAGCCGCTCGTGTAAGATAGGTTCATCCCGACCCTCGCGCAGGGTGTTTTGCGGAAACTCGGTAAACCTCGTTTTCGTCAAAATCCCTACGCTCGGGTCGGAATGAACCTATCTTACACTCTCGGCCATGGAAGAAACTTTGAATCCCAACCCTCGCGCATGGTATTTTGCGGAAACGCGTTTAACCTCGTTTCCTCAAAACACCCTACGCTCGGGTCGGGATGAATCTTTCTTACACACTCGGCCATGGAAGATTTAATCCTAATTTAACCTTCCTCACAATATGTTTAATAAAATATAAATAGCCTAATTCTATCGAAAAACAAACAGAAAAACAGAAAAAGAACTTACAAGTTTCTTTTTCGAAAAAATCTTACAGTACATTTGTTACCAACTGTTGATAGTCTTTTTTGAAACGATTTGTTTCTGACAAACATAGACTGACTAATCAAACATGTCGTATATAGGATCTGCTTATGCACCAGTCAATTGTAACAATGCCCCTCCCCCCCCCCCCCACTCCAGGTCTGGGAATATACCGGGGATAGCCGGGGAAATGGGCCTTGTTCTTACTTTCCAGGTGGCCCCGTAGGGCCGGGTGAATGCGTTGGGTTTGTCTTCGCGCCACAAACAGCGGGGAATGGGCCGGGGATTTTACCCGGGCTTGGCTGGACCGAAAGTCATAGTCCCGACTATTCCTCGGACCTTGGGGGCGTGGTTGCAATTGACTGGTGCATTACACTTAAGCAGCCAATTGTATAACATTGGTTAAATTTTTGGTTTGGTCAAAGCTTTATTTATTAATCTAATAACAACTTCATATGTCCAAGCGAATCACGTAGAGTTAGGTCTCAAACTAGCAAGACAATCTATCAAAACGTTATACCATTAACTGCCGTTCACTTTCTCAACTTCAGGCGAGCCGCCCTTTTTGAAGTCTGCTGACGCCGATACTGGCCATGAGCGCCTCTTACGTCACACTGCCACTGGTACTGCAAACGCGATTCAGCACTGCCGTCCGTCACGTCCGCCACATTACCTCATCCTTGCAATACTTGTAAGTATTTTAGCAACTATGTTACGAAAAACCATATTGTTTTTTGGTAAGTTACAAACCTCAAATTTCACCTTACTGTTTAGAAAATAAATTAACTCGTAAACTGAATGATTATTTTTTCGTAAATGCTATCTAATATGTTATTGACATATAGGGAACAAAACGAATGTTGACATAAATGTCATTCTATAATTTCCATTTATATAACAAAAATACGAATGTTTAACATAACTTTATTCTTTGTTTCAGCTACATATAGTCAAACATTAAATTGTTTAAATTGAGATAACAGTATTCCATTATAATCTATGTGAGTTTTTGACATACATGTCATTCCATAATTTAGGTTTACACAGTATACTGTGTGAGTTTTTGACATACATGTCATTCCATAATTTAGGTTTACACAGTAAACAATGTGAGGTTTTGACATACATTCATTCCATAATTTAGGTTTACTCAGTAAACTATGTCAGGTTTTGACATACATTCATTCCAAAATTTAGGTTTACATAGTAAACAAAGTAAAGGTTTGACATTCCACATTTCAGGATTACATTATATACACTATTCATGGTTTACATAAACATATTCCGTTATATACGTGTTAAAGTAAGTAAGTAAGTAAGTAAGTAAGTTGTTAATTATAGTGACATGTGCATAACACAAATGATATTCACAATTCAAATATCAATGATGATAACACCCGGCTCATCGCGCCTATAAGTCACCTTAATGTTAACAAATTTCTAGAATGTGTACATATATTAACAAAACCAATTATGTATGTATGTATATATTTCAGGTTACAATCCTGATCAATCCTGCGTTCGGGAGTGTCGCCGTTCTGTGCTCTCTGTGGTCACGGCAGTGTCATAAACATAACGCCATAAATGACGCTAAAAGATGGGGGAACATCTCAAAGTGGATGAGTATCGTTGGTTCGGCGATTTCATTGGTTGTCGCGGCGTTTTTGGTCGTGTATTATGTGTATATTGACAAGAACATAGTGGACACGCAAGAAGAGTTACAGAACAACTAAAGTGGGGTTAGACATTGTGCTCTTGTGTAATTTATGACATGTGTATTGAGTTAAAATTATGTATATAGGGCATTTGATTCGGTGGCAGGAAGAAGGGGATGTTTAGGTCGATTCAAACTTTTGACGGATGCCTCTTGCATCATAATCATATGGGCAAAATGTTCAACAAAGTTATCAATTTACTCATGGAGTAAATTGTACACATGATATTCATGATTTATTCTAACTTGAGTGGACACTTATCTTAAGTTCGACGTGTTAAAGATGTATTTGACAATATAAACAATTTTGCGGTTTAAATAAAATAACAGTCTGAAAGATGTTAAATTTTGACAATGATATCAATAACAGTAAGACAAATTCAGTTTAATTAAATAATCTTTATTTACACCGCTAATTATTATTGGTTGTAAATTTTCTTTAGCGAAATTAAATGAACTTACAATACACAGTGCTGTGCTAGATATCTATCAAACGGGAAAACTACAGTTACTGTATAACATACTAGAGAAATTAGAAAAGTTTTTTTTTTTCTTTTGCGTTTGCATTTGAGTTGAGACAAATATGGAAACTGTGAAAATGATTTGAAGGACACTGATGGCCAGACAAAAACAAAAGCAACAACATACAACTGACTTTATCATTGCAAGAGGTAATCTCTATGCTGCTCAACGTGATGGGGGTTGCAGTTTCCGGTTGTGGCTGCCCGAAGTGCCGGCTATTGTCAGTGTTGATATCATTTCTTCAGGCAACCACCACCGGTATTGCCCGAAATGTTTATGTATTATAAGTCAAAACGTTTGGAAGTGTTTTACAATGTGTTTATGTTGATGAACGGAACAATGCCAGGCCTGTTTAACATTTTTAAAGCTCGCATAAAATACCAGAACGTCGCATTGCATTTAGAATACTTTACTTGAAGTTCCTCAATTATCTTTAAAACAAATACTGTGAGAATACGACTAAAACTTTAAAGTCATTAAGAATGTCTAGTAGTTTCGTATGTTCACTATCAGATATGGGGAAATGGTAATATACGCATACAATGACAGAAATATCGTTAAAACAGTTGATAATAATGTACAATCAGTTGCATGGCTAATGGCTTTTTATGCTTATGGCTTTTTATGCAAATGGCTTTTCCAGCGTCTATTTTCCTCTAAAATATTGATTCCTATATCGTTGCTTTATTTAAAATAATGATTGTTAAGAGAATAAAAAAAAACATCCTTGGAATTTAAAAGCTAAAAGATACATTAAAACTAAAATCACTTTACACTATGCGAAGATGTCCAAGATGATAATTTACATGTATTTCCTAGCGAGTCATTGAATATGATCCGGGGTCAATTGCAAGCAGGTGAATATGTTATCAGCAGGCTATGTTTTGTTTAAGTTGCAAATGGGAGCAATTTAATTGGCCAACACTCATTATGGATTAATATTGACAAATCAATACACATATTGAAGACCATTAAAGCTACACTCTCACAGATTGAAGGTTTTGACAACTTTTTTTATTTTTTGTCTTGGAAAGAGCAAATTTTTGCGTAATTATCTGCAAATCAGTGAGATTAGACTGCTGACAAAAGATCAGATCGCAGATTTTCATATTTCCGTTCGAAAATTAAAATTTTATGGCTAACGGTTTAAGAAAAATGCAAAAAACATCAATTTTTGGACTTAAAAATATAAATCTGCGATCTAATTTTTTATCAGCAGTCTTATATAACTGGTTTTCATGCATTTTCGCAAAAAAAAATGGCTCGTTCCAAGACAAAAAAGTTGTCAAAACCATCTGTGAGAGTGTAGCTTTAACCAAACCAGGGAATAAAACGGTAATATACAAATTTAACAGACTGCACACATTGCTATGTTGATATGTCGGGGTTCTAACCCACGACTTCTCGCTCTGCATGCGTACACTTGAAATGGATACCGCGCCGCTGTAAAAGCTCTGTAGCGAGACAGTTTAAGTTCCGCTATATATATATCGTATACCCGGATACACAATTGGCTTCTGCAGATGTTCCCCGGTAGAAAGTCAGGTTGACCGAAACGCATTGATTTCCATTCAAATCTGCAATATGGTGTGCATATAAGAAATATCTAACAAACTATTAGAACAGCATGACACCATCATGAACAAAACCTCTACGTGACATTGACGTCACGAGAGCGTACCAGACCCCAGGATAAAGTGAACCGCTTAACCATTTGACCGACAACTGCTTAGATTGACCGTTATCTTTGAGGTTTTACCGAACATTAGCTTCATAATATAACTATATACGTCTTCTAGTGGCGAAACCTACATATCGGACACTATTTAACACCTGTATTATATTTTACAATTGCTTTGTTATTGACTTAACACTAATTGTCACTTACACAAGAACAAATATTGGTCATTTTAGCATTTTGAATACATGTTAAAGGGACTAGATACCAGATGATACATGTGCAAGAAAAATGAAAATTGTTAAAAAACTTATTTAAAACTGATATCGATGTGTAAAACGCATTGAATCTTACTTAATGATGTTTCACATCGCTTGCGACACAATTATATTTCGCAGTTTTTGCGTATATCTCCAACTGGAATTTACTTGGTCTGTTACCCCACGTACATGCCAGTAATTTTAAATACAGCGTCGGTATATGTATCGGTACTAATCACGTTACTTTCACATGTTAAATATACATACTATAAGCTGGAAAACCATTTTGTTCTTTTTTTAAACAGATAAACTCAGCTTAAACAGCGAGAAAATATTCTTTTAATCATGCGAAGTCATGTATTATCGGCCTCATACTAGTTCGTATTGACGATTCTAGGCTTGTATTGAGAAAATACTGTATTTGCCGATTTCGATAACATCTGGTGTCTTGTCCCTTTAAATATGAAATCACTCTTATGAAAGTTGTTAATCAATACTTATACAAAGTTGCATACATCAGGAAATCATAGTGTGATCATGCAGTCATCATAATAACCAAGTGGACATGGTTGGAACTCTGACCCTATAACAAAGTCAAAACAAAATGTTTTTGAAATGTTCATTGAATGCTGTTAACATGCAAATGAAAGTTATTATGTACGCTATACGTGAATGTAAAACTGGAAAATTGAATAAAATAGAATACTGTTTGTCATAAACACTGGTTGGAAATAATTTAAAAATAATTTAAGTTAATAATACAGGACATTGTTAAAACTGCACTCTTACAGATATAACATTTTTACAACTTTTTTTGTCTTGGAAAGAGCAAATATATGCGTAAATATCGGCAAACCAATGATAAAAGGTTGCTGAAAAAAATCAGATCGCAGATTTTCATATTTCCGTTCAAAAATTAATGTTTTATGTCTTAAAACATCAATGTTTGAACTTTTATATTAAAATCTGCGATCTAATTTCTTGTCAGCAGTATTGTATAAATGTTTTTCCATGGATTTTCAAAAAAAATGGCTCATTTCAAGACAAAAGATAAAAAAAAGTTGTCAAATCTGTGAGAGTGCAGCTTTAAAATAAGATTACTTAAACATTACGCTGCTTAAGAGTGCTTGGGTAAAGTTACAGGCCGAATGTATGCAATAAATGTCCTTGCGCTATTTCAATGGAAACGCAGTTTACGCCCAAAAGAATAGCAAAAATCAGAACCCATAAAATATTGCATACATATTTATTCGCCGATCATAGTTTGTATCAAACGGAAACTATATCAATTTATAGGTTAAAACTAACTTTTATTATTTCCAATTTCACGTACTTTATAACATGCTTTCAAATCTGTCTCATCTTACAAGATTTAAGCGACCAAGTATCGCACACGAAATGGTGTCGAATTGAAAGCATTAAAACAACTAATTGTTGTGATGAAACTTAGGAGAGCGTTACCTGTTGCACAATAGAATCGATATATAGTTCTTGTAAAAGCGAAATCAAAAGTGTATAGCGACTCTATAACAACAAAACACGTCCATAATCTTAATTAGATCATGATATACCGCTCAGCGTCCAAGGAGTTTCAACCTAATTGTTAAGGCTTGTAGTTTTACAACTGAACAGACATTACGTTATATGGTTGCCAACCTGCTGAAGTTAGTCAGATACAGCGCATTGTGGAACCATTATTTACACAACAATTCCAAGCGTCCAGTAAACACAGGAGCTTATTCAGTGTGTGTATACCACGTGATAAATTGCGTCATAAATGCTACGTCAAAAGGCAGTATTTTGCTTCGAATGAAGGCTTTAAATTATACATTATTAAGTCCACTAATCGCACGTAAAAGACAAATCCGTGTGTTGAAGGCACAAGGGGAGCGCCGAAGAGCGCCTGCACGAGCGACTCAACACGTGCAGAACACAGACAGACTATACACGCATCAATGGGTCTTTCCGCACACCCTTTCTTGTAAGCATGATGAGCACAAAAACATAACGACACGCAAATTGTAGATAACGTTACAAACTATTGTATACCTTAGCATTATTGTATAAAACAAACAATACGGTCAATAATTATTATTGTCGGTAATGACACACTAACAGTAACAGGTGACGATAAAGTCCACGACAATTCATCTATTATTTATCATTGGGTTTCACCATTTTGCGTGTTTATTATTGCTAGTTACATGGGTAACGAAATCACATCACAATTCAATTACCTATATGGCGATGTTCAATAGTTAATGACGAATTATTGGGCGTCTTGGTAAAAGAATGCGCTCTATTTCCGAAGTTTCCGACAGATTACTTTCGGCACAGAAGTTGATGGACGTATAGGATAACATGTAAACAGGTACGTTTAAAAATATTTCAAACATTTGAAATTTGTGTACATGTTGGTATGTATTTCTCTTTTTATGAAGGCATGGGCTTATAAAACTCGCTTATCAATGTTAAATCACTAAAATCTGTGAAGTTGTATATATGCAGCTGGTTTTAAAGTAGGTGGCTGGCTGTACCTTTCGTGTTTGTGGTACAATACTAGTTTGCGACAGTTTCAGGGCGAGCATGGACAGTACATTTTTCTTGCATGCAGCCCTAATTGCAATCATGGCAACACTTACACATGGAGAGTTCTCCCCTAACCGTAAGTGTCCTTTAACTTGGTTAAAAAACTATTTATTGCATGAAAATATACAAATGACAAAATTAATTTCATATAAAATATAGAATCTGATGCGGAGCTTAAAGCTTATAACGATCACCTTCTTCTGTAGAAAGCAATCAAATATATTTTATTTCGTTGTCTTTATATAAAGATTAATGCTTCATAAATGCCTCAAAATGCGTCATAAATTATGTCTAAATGGAGCTAACAAATAAATTGATATTGTAATGGAAAAAATATCCATGAGATTTATAAATAGTTTGATATTAGCATATGTTTTAAACTCTTTGTAACTACCCGTAATACCATATTTTACTCAAGAATACAAAAAGATGCATATTATTATTAGTCGAAACAAAATGTCGGAATGCTTATATTATTGTTACATCTCATAAAGGTTATTCATACATCTTGTTGCTGTTGTTGTTTCCAGTAACAATATCCAGTTGTAAAAACCGGCGCGCTGTTATACACGTCGAGAATGCCGCGCCAGGCGGACTACTTTTTATCCAGGGCGGAGGGTCAGACTGTTTACGCACTACTGAGTTGCAGTTGACAGAGCACACTTTCATGTTTGAGCAGTGCAACATAGAATATGTAAGTCATTGACAGGTTTGATAAGGCTGTTTGTGAAAATGATTATGATATAGAGCATAGTATAAAGTATACACCGTATACTCCCAAAACATTTAGTGGTCAACATTATATATTTTGTCCAATAAGAAAGCAGTGTTTCTCAATGTTTTAATACATTCATTTCAGTTTATCAGCAGTCAGTCGTCCGTTTTTATTTTTAATTCGTGGAAGCAGTAAATATATACAGTGGCTGGCCAAGTTAAAGGGTTGTTTACACAATATTATGTAGACCACTAAAATTTTAAAGATTGTTAGTATGTATACACAAAATATATGTATATGCGACCGCTTCGCATCAGTTTGCTTCGATGTGTTTTACAGTAGCTGACTTATACTGCCGCGTATGGTGTTAGAGTTTTTGGATGGGTCAAAATATATAAACAGCAGTTCGCTGATAAGTTATACATTTAACCTCAACCTTCGTTTCCATGTCAACAGGACACGAAGTTCCGCGTAGTGGTACAACAGAACCCGCGGTACCAGACCGGAAATGACAAAGTGATTCCTATCATGTGCCTTGTTGACACCAGCGACCTCCACGTGAGCAACATCATCTATCCTGCGTACGTATATAGCGGAAGTAGTGGCATGTCCGAGGAAACTACCATTAATTGATTCGGACGTTTAATTCATAAATATTGATTGGACAAGATACAGAAAATGGAAGACATAAACAAACATTTGGGTTGATTTAAAAGTCATTTGATCCATGATATACAACGAACCTCAACCTCGACGATTACATACTTAATTTTCCCAGTATCTATACATCTGCAGGCGCGTAGCTGCCTCTTCGCGAGTACGCGGCTGAATCCACATAATTCTGAAAATAAAAATATATATTTATAAAAATGCCAAAGTTGCAGTATGCGAACTTGACAACATGAACTGTCCATTTTCCAGTTCTAAATTAAGCAGCTCAGAACGACTAGAATGCACCAGATCGCACCATTGTTTTCAAATTTTCCCGAGGGTGCATACCCCCGATCCCTCACAGCACAATTATGAATCCACATGAATAGAGGGCTAGCTACGCCCCTGATATGGCTTCACAGCGCATGTTAACGTGTTTTTTTTTCTTTTAGTGAATCGAATGACAAATCCATGAACAAAACGGTCAGACCGACGGTGAGCATGCGCATCGTTGCTTCTGATGATGTCATTTCCGGCGAACCAATCAGCGAGGTTTCCATAGACGATGAACTCAAGCTCTTACTGTCACTGGATGAGCCATATTTACGTAGGTTTCATTCGAATTTCGTTATCGTCGTATTGTTGTTGCTTTTTTTCAAAAGATTTAACCAAACATGACAAGAGGTTAAAAGATGCAAGACGCATTGAAAGTTTCATATTGATGAAACTGTATATCAAAATACTTGCTGGTAACAACAACAAGGACAACAACAACAACAACAACTACTACAACAACCATTACAACAACTACAACAGCAAACAATTACTACTCTTATGACTTTGCCTAGAGGGTAAAAGTAATCACGGCGGATTTAAAGATACATTATTGGTAGACATACGTATTTAAATACCATTAAATAATTATTAATAATCGTGTATGTCATAATTCTTTTTCATGTAAAAGGTACCTGATTAAAATATAAGAAGTATTGAGTGGCGGTAAAACTGTATTGTCACTTCAGATGATTTCGACATAAAGGCCAAAGACTGCATCGCATCAAAGCTTCCGCTAGTTAAAAATGAGTGAGTGTATAGATCAACAATGCTTAATGGCAACTAAATAATAGATTTATGTTACTTTCTTTTACTAATATAATAATCATATCTATTTAATAAGATGCTCGTTGTTTTAGCTTATACGATGTTCATGGATACATAATGAAAATGTATGATATACCTTGGTACACAATTGATGATAACAGAATCCACTTCAAAATAAGAGATTATTTAAGTAATGATAACTATAATACTATCATCCAATAATAAACATCCCTTATCCTGACACAGGTGTTCCTCAGACCAGGATCTGTTCCCTAACTTCTCTAAAGGGCAGCGTGGCAGCCTGACCTCCGCCTTCCACGCATTCACGCCCACGAACCTGCTCGGCGCGGCGGAAGTGGATGTCGCCTTCACATGTAACGTCACTGTGTGCAAGGGCAAGTGTATCCAGGTACCGTTAAAATGACGCAACGGTATCATGCAACAGGATGTATGTCGTTGTGGTCACTACCTATATATTTTATGAACTGTTCTTCGGACATATTTTCGTGTTCGAAAGAAGAAATCAATAGTTTTTCAAGATACAGTAGGTGTTCAATATTGATCTGTTGTTTTAATATTTTTGAAATAGTTTTACAGTTATGTTATAAATATTGTATTTACTTGCAGAAAGTGTGCGGTGAAATTGTCGGATGGGGACGAAAGCGTCGCCAGAACGAAGAGACTGATAACGAATACGAGAAGGTCACGGTCGCTGCTAAAATTAGAGTCAAAGCACGTGATCCGGATATGCAAGGTATGTTTTTTAAGGTTTATGACGGTGAAATTAAAAGAACAACAACATGAATTCTAATTAAAACTGTCCCTGTTTTTATCTATCTATGTATGTTTTCTGCAAATATAACTCAAATAAAATTACAAGAGTGATCAGTGGGCTACAAAGGTATTGTCATCAAACCTGTTTATAAGAAAATGTGAACACGTGACACGTCAATGGGCGCGGAAATGAATAAATAATATATTATCCTGTATAACAACAATGTATTTTCCAGCCATGTGTCCGTGGAAATCAAGAGAACCTTTACTGGTCCAATGTTCTTGTCAACTATGTCGTAAAGTAATTACATATGTCCAACACCAATTTCCCGGCCAACGGTTTCCATAGTGACCAGCGCGGTGCTGTATGTCGTAAAGTAATCACATGCGTCTATCTTATATTTTCTAGCCCACGGTTTCCGTGGGGAACAAGAGTACCTTTGCGGGTCCAAACTTCTGGTCAGCGCGGTGCTGGGGGTGGCTGTTGTCTCTCTTATTTTCTCCTGGCTGGTGTGCGGATGCGTCACCGCTAAGGTAAAAACATTGCATCGAAAAACTTATATCAATATCAATGCGCGTTTACATGGCTGTTCTTGTATTTAACTTAAAAGAGTACCAGCATTTAATAGGTATTGTAGGAACGTTTGTCATACTCTTATCATTGGTTCATTTATGACGATATGTATTCAAATTCTTTTACAATGGAAATGTCTGTATATTTGTATTTCTGCATCTAACAAAGTGTAACTCAACAAAGGCAGTCACCGTTTCCTAGAATAGCTGCTCTTAGCTAAAGAATTCATATTTTCAGCTGCGTCGTGTTACCAAGATGACGTCATACGGAAAGAATCCAAAATCATGCGGAATGCGGAAGATGTCGGAAACCGGCATGAACATTGCGCGATCGATGGGACGACGTCTGTCCACCATGCTCAACATTCCGGTCGGCTACGACATGAAAGAGCCTAACATGATGGACAACATTCCAGAAGCCGTCGATGATACGCCGCCGACGAAACGCCGTGATTCCGTCACTGTAAGCTCGTTGGAAGATTCTCAAGACGTCATGCATGCCGTTAATGATGTGTTTCGAAATGAAAACAATATTCGTAGGCAATTGGTTGATAGAAGTACTCAAACTGAGTCATCTTTCTTGACAACGAAACGATCGGTCGGTCCGAAAAATAATCCATTTTCTCTTATTACTTCTATTTCTATAAAATCAGGTATTAAATCTCAAAAAGCACCAGAAAAGAGAAACGCTTTTGCGCAGCAGTTCTTCCAAAATAAAACATTAGATTATTCCGGTAGTACACACACTTCAGGGAATGATGACGCAATTTTGAATCAAACTACTGTTGCATATGACGAAAACGACATTCCGCGTAACAGAAGTATGTCTGCTCAAAACATAGACAGTCGATTTCCATCAAATCTTAATACGGACTTCGAACGATCTTTCAAAAATATTGAATGTGCCGAAAATGGTAAACATTCCCTTCAGATAGAAAATGACCCAATTGAAATAAATAAAAGTTTCAACGACTGCAGCGATGATGAAAGCGTAGTTATAAATCGCAGAAATACGACTCGTACATCCCGTTACCAAGATGCAATCGTCACTAAGGTCAAGCAAACTGTCGTGACTGACAAAACAGATCACCAATATGCTACAATAGATTCGGTCGCCGATGTTGAACAAGATAGAAGTATTGTAACGAACAGTGAATCTGTTCCTGCCGAATGCACTCCGCCCAGTGTTCACAAAGATAAGAGAGGAAGTGAGACCAGTATCTGCAGTATAAAGTCATTGGGACCATTCGTTGAACAACCAACGTTTTCGCCAACATACGCTAGCTCTGTTCCCTTTGGTAACGCAATAGCGCCCGAAACAGTTACAACTTATGCGGATGTTGCTGATCTGGCCGCGAATGAGAACACTATCGCAATGTTTCAAACAAACACAAGTAATGTTCTTGACAGGAAACATATTTCATCGGAAAAGGGTTGCGCGAATGAATCGTATGCGTCTTCTGAGACGTTTAAGAAGGCGGGATGTCATGCGATCTCTGATAAGCCCGACGCAGCGAATATACAGCCTATAAGTACGGTGATTAATGTAGGACGGTTTGGTTATGGCGATACGGACGAATTTTATGCTACTGAATCTGTTGTAGGAAGTGAAAACTTCTATGAACCAATCGAAATAGTTTTATCAGATATGAAACGAGAAAGACAGTATTCCACACATGTGTGAGCTGTCACAAAGGGTGAAGGTTACACATGTGTGAGCTGTCACAAAGAGTGAAGTTCACATATGTGTAAGCTGTCACAAAGAGTGAGGGAAACATATATATGTGAGCTGTCACAAAGATTGATGGTCACATATGTGTGAGCTGTCACAAAGAGTGAGGGAAACATATATGTGAGCTGTCACAAAGGGTGAAGGTAACATATGTGTGAGCTGTCACAAAGAGTGATGGTCACATATGTGTGAGCTGTCACAAAGAGTGAGGGAAACATATATGTGAGCTGTCACAAAGGGTGAAGGTAACATTTGTGTGAGCTGTCACAAAGAGTGAAGGTAAACATATATGTGAGCTGTCACAAAGAGTGATGGTCACATATGTGTGAGCTGTCACAAAGAGTGAGGGAAACATATATGTGAGCTGTCACAAAGAGTGATGGTCACATATGTGTGAGCTGTCACAAAGAGTGAGGGAAACATATATGTGAGCTGTCACAAAGAGTGATGATCATATATGTGTGAGCTGTCACAAAGAGTGAGGGAAACATATATGTGAGCTGTCACAAAGGGTGAAGGTAACATATGTGTGAGCTGTCACAAAGAGTGATGGTCACATATGTGTGAGCTGTCACAAAGAGTGAGGGAAACATATATGTGAGCTGTCACAAAGGGTGAAGGTAACATTTGTTTGAGCTGTCACAAAGAGTGCTGTTACATATGTGTGAGCTGTCACAAAGAGTGAGGGTTATATATGTGTGAGCTGTCACAAAGAGTGAATGTTACATATGTGTGAGCTGTTACAAAGGGTGAAGGTTACACAAGTGTGAGCTGTCATTAAGCGTAAAGATTAATCCACTCTATTTGTAAGTGTATTAAATTTAGACATGGTTACAACAGCAATGCCATTACAAATTGTAATAAACCTTAAAATAGATAACGATTGATCAGATATCGCAAACAGTAGTCTTTAGTTATCTCCCTTACAGTTGGTACTGACATGGGGTTAATTTGTATTAAATTGCCAATGTTACAGTTTTGGCTATGTTTAAATGATTACATTTAGGATAAATCTGAGTTTGTATCAGTTTTAAATGACTTCGGATTGTTTATGTTATGCTCTCTTTTTGATTACAAAAAAAGATTTTATTTATATATGCATTTGCTTATTATAGTTGTACTTTATATGAAATAACAAGTATATTGGGACATACATACTAAATATATAGTTCATATCACATATTTAATTTGAGAACGCTTACTAATATGACACAGTTTTATTGTATATTGTACTTAGTTTGTAGGAGTACGTTTAACCCTGCTATAATACAAAGTGGGTGGAGAAAGCTTTAAACACTTAAACATAAAGGATGCGTGTATACTCAAAGACAAACTCAATGATTTCACAGATTCGCTTTGGTTTTTCATTTCACTCTTGCACTTTTCTTTCACTGGAAATGTCACGTGTTGTTTATTGTTTCAGGTCACACGAGTCATTTATGTTGACCAATGAAACTTGCGCGCGCATACTTCACTTCCAGTCGGAGGGAAGGCATCTTAATTATGTTACACAAGATACTATTTCCGTTGTTTATGCCAGCTTTAAACAATATCATATTGTTATTTTTGCCTCGACGCAAAAGAAACTGTTATTATGTTCATTGGTTTACTTGAATAATCTTTAACGTAAAAAACGTACAAAAACCCAGCTTTATATTATTTTTATTCGGCCATCCTTTCCTAGGTGAAACTACTGTACGTTGTTATATTATAGAACAAATGTTACATGTCACAAATACAGAAACTATATTTTCAATTGCTTCAGCGCAATGATATCTTGTTAATAAACGTGTTGTATTTTGAACAAAATGAAGGCGGATTTCCAACGCCTGATAACGTTTTAAATAGTGTTTCCATGAACGCGAGATATCACTTGTACTTGTCTATCTGCACCTGGCAATGATAAGAACTGAATAAATGTACAAAACAAATTAAAGATCTTTGTTGTTTTTCTCATCCATAAGTCAACTTTGTTTGTACGTGGTACGGAATTTTTGTAGGGTTATAGCGATCCCGTCTCTTGCCTTTTAAAAATGTCAAAAATAAATAAATAATAATTTGTGCAGGATGGCTCTACTATTACGATATTATATATATTAAATGGGGGTAAAAAGAACAGAATTTTAGTATAATTATTCTGCAATCTTATTAATTTGATTCTTAAAGCTGCACTCTCACAGATTGAACATTTTGAAAACTTTTTTTATTTTTTGTCTTTTAACGAGCCAGTTTTTGCAGGAATCCATGAAAACCAGTTATATTAGACTGCTGTCGAAAATTTAGACCGCAGATTTTTATATTTCAGTTAAAAAATGACGTTTTGTGCATTTTTGCTTAACCGTTAGTAACGGATTAAGCCATAAAACATTAGTTTTCGAACGGATATATGCAAATCTACGGTCTTATATTTTGTCAGCAGTCTTTTATCACTGGTTTGCAGATATTTACGCAAAACCTTGCTCATTCCAAGACAAAAAATGAAAAAAAGTTGTAAAAACGGTATATCTGTGAGAATGCAGCTTTAAATAACGTTATGTTTATATAATGAACTATCGGTGAAGACTTTGAAATGTTCAAACATACTGGGTGAGTACCTTAATCGGAACACTTTCGTCTATTTTTAGTTAAACTGGCACCACGACTACAATTTTTCCATCAGCATACTAGGATTCAAGACCAATTGGTTGATATAAATGATATTTTTCAAGATATTACCAATCTGCATGAAAAGTACTTTATTAACCACCCAGTCAAGGACTACCATTTTTTTCCTCTGAGTACCTAAATATGGAACAGTTTTAACTCGTTATTTATCTTTATGTATCCTTTTAAAATTATTGCTACATGTTTTGTTTTGGTAAATTAATAATTTATTCTACTTCCAGCTTGTTCAGTAAAATTTGACGATATCTATATAAAAAAATACTGACTGTACCCGCGTGCAATGTATTGCCATTTGAACATTAAAACCTTTGAATGATAGCAGCATTTGAAATACTTACCAGAGTATCGTGTTCTTTGGAACTTGTATCTAAGGCAAGCGTCTATATTGATTAAAAACGTAATTAAACCGATCGCGATCGGAAAAACGCTTTTATAACGGGTGTTCCATATTTAGGTACTGTTCCAATTTAGGTACTCACCCAGTAACATTTTCTAACAAAAAAAATCAACTTTACCATTAGCAAATTTTGGTATTAATGAAAGATGGAAAACTTTAAAAGTGCTTTTAAAAATGGGAGTTTTGTATGAAGCTCTGACCAAGAAAAAAAACTTGATAACAAATAAAAAGAAATCTTGGATTTAGCAGTTCGAAATAATGATGAATACCGTGATGTCGTACAGAGATGCATTATTTTTTTACGAATGCAGTTTGTTCGTTTAACGCGTGAATTCCGAAATCGTTTAAAACCAGTTGGAACAAAATAAAACAGTATGTTTAAAATCTTGTTTGTTTCAAACCACGCTGATTAACACTCTTAACACGAACATCCTTCAGTCAGTTATCGCATATCGTGTCGGAACTATTCGCCAATTTCACACATTTGTTTTCATGGTATTGTCCTGACTTTAAGGGCCGGTCGCAGTGCAAAAGTGGGTAGGGAAGGTAAAAAATTAAAACGTTTGAAAAGTTGATGTTTTATTTAGTATTGAAGAACGTTCTTTTTTGTGAGGGAAACAAACATTCTTGGTAATATGTTTTGAGGTAGTAAGGAGTTGAACAAATTTTATCAGATTTTGGATCAAAAAGCATTCACATTCTTTCAGAAAAGTCTGTCGATATTTTACTATGTTTTCGAATCAAATTTCCCCAGACCACCAAATCAACAATGTCTTGAGAGTGCTTGATAATACCTTTATAAATAAGAAAGGTATTAAAAATATTGGGAAAGAGTGGAAGAAATTCATTTCCTGGTTACAAAAATGTAAATATCGTTTTTAAAATAGCTGCAATCACCACAAAGCCGCAAAATATTGCTGATTTGGTAGTTCTGATAAATTCGACTCATAAACATATTCATTTTGCATTAAGACATTTCCGGAAAAACGTAAATACTTTTTGATTGGAATAGTGATAAAAAAATTTTTTGTAAAAAAAGATTCAACTCTTTATTACAGCTTCACATGTTGCAAAGTATATATGAATTATGCTTACTAAATATTGAACCTCAAAACTAAATATAAATTGATTTTTTAAAAAAATTTTAAATTTTGATCCTTCGAACGACGTTTACATTGTTGCCGGCCCTTAAGGTCAGTCAGAACTTAATCAAAAATAATCGAGCGGTTTTTTGTGGTAAGCACTTGATAACATGTTATATTATCTGTTTGCATATTTATAATGCAAAAATAAACTATGTTTAATTTCGGCCTGCATTGTCTTAACTCTTTTATCAATTTAACTCATCCCAAAAAAATCGTGAATGAGCAAGATTTTTCAACTACAAACAGAGCTCTTGATTGCTGTCTTAGATTTAAGTCAATTATTGTCCTGGCCATATGTTCACCGTGAAGACACTAAAATGATCTAGATAAACGGAAGACCTTGTTACACTTGATATACGGGCATGCAGACTTAAAGACTAAATTAACTTGTTCAACGCTTGAAGTATTGGGTTTAACAATTGGATGACTGTAATTTTCAAAATATTCGACTGCTAAATTTCATATTGATAGCCTCTTTCAAACATGTTTTTTTCTCCAATAACATTGAAATATGTACGCACAATAAGCTGTAATTCAAATACAGGCTACGGGGCCCATATTCACTAACCATTCGGGACTCCTCGGCCAGTTTTATCGAAAACAACCTCGAATGTATGCCGGTATATCAGTTGAAGTAGTTCGTATCTTTTTAATTATAGCATTAATAAAATGAAGTGTGTAAGAGTTGTATTTTTTTATCTAAGTTTAAATTGATTGTCAGTGAAGTGTTTTATTGCGAACATAAAAAATTACTACGCCTTTGTTTCATGAACAGACTTTGATTGGGTGATTAGTTACATCAAACATTTCGACAAAGCTGTTTCCAAAATATTGTTTTGACAGTGCTCCATCAGACGGCCGTTTTTGTGAAAAACTCTCAATCAAACTCTAGAAAATGACCGAAGGCGGGGCTCTGTAAGCGGCATAGACTGCACTAGGTTTCATTTAAAATGGTGAAAACATAGTGAAGTTATCTTTGTATTAAGTATTCATTCGAAGGAAAATGTTGCCTTCCGACGTAGCATTTATGACGTTATTTATCACGTGGTATACACACACTGGACTACTAAAAGCTACTGTCGGTGTAGGCATATTTTTTTCATTTTGCGAGCCGCGTCAGTAAGCAATAAGACGTTCAACCATTATTTACGTTTTCATTTTTTTTGGAGATCTAAATGAAAATTAGACGTTCACCTAGTTCCGAACTAAAGTGCACGCACATCAACAATGGAAACTCAAGCAGACATACCAACAGGGGGTCAACACATATTTTACAATTTCTTACATAAATGTGTCCCTTCATTGTATATGTAAAGTCGATCGGACAATTTATCTCTGTATTCAAATAGAAATCCAGTTTTATGACATATATATATATATGGACCACTGACGTCATGAAACTATCGAGTGCGACTTGCGATTTTCACAACGGAGAAAAAATGCAAGTAAACATTATTTGCTTTGTTCAATAAAACACATCAAAAGCTTTTTAGAAATATAAAACAAACATAAATTGTTCGGTATAATAGAAGAAATATACCACACCACTTGGGGCTATGTTGCAATATAAGGACAGGCCAGTTAGCCCTTGAAGGTAAACGGTGATCCACTTACGCCTCGTTCCAAGTACACCTTCGGGGGCTATCTGGCCTGTCTTTATCATGTCACATTACCCTCCGTGGTGGGTTATTTTTCTTAAATAATATCGATAAATCATGTATTAAAAAACTACTTGTTACAGGCTTGGAAAGATCAGCGAACCATATATAAATTGACTGATAAGTGAAACTGGGTTTCAAGTGCCTTGAATGGACCAGGCTTCTGGGCCTATATAAGCACCTCAGTCTGAGGTTGAAACGCGGACTTAAAAAACCAGCATTTTAGTTTTGTTGCATTAAATAATTCGGTTCTTTGAGCTTGAGTCTCAAACTAAATTAACTCTATTTACTATATTAAATGTTCAGACGCGAAACAAGATAATTAATTAGGGGATGGTCTATTGCAAAAAAAGTCTTCATAAACTGTCTAATGTGTTCCGTTCTGTTTGACTAATTTGTTCCATTATACAGTTCTTTGATGCTTGTCTGTTCACTTTAGTGTCTCGTCAAGTGGATATAGATCCGTGTGCCAAACCATAAGGGTTCGGTTATGTATGTCGAGTGGACATCGATCCATGTGCCATACTTATTTAGTGTTTTGTTCTGAGTCTCTTTGAATGGATATTGATCCATGTGCCATACGTATAGAGTTCTGTTGTGTGGCTCGTTGAGTAAATATTGATCCATGTGCCATACTTATAGAGTTCTGTTGTGTGGCTCGTTGAGTGGATATTGATCTATGTGCCATACTTATAGTGTTCTGTTCTTTGTCTCGTTGAATGGATATTGATCCATGTGCCATACGTATAGAGTTCTGTTCTGTTTCGCGTTGAGTAGATATTGATCCATGTGCCTTAGGTATATAGTTCTGTTTTGTTTCGCGTTGAGTAGATATTGATCCATGTGCCATACGTATAGAGTTCTGTTCTGTTTCGTGTTGAGTAGATATTGATCAATGTGCCATACGTATAGAGTTTTGTTCTGTTTCGCGTTGAGTGGATATTGATCAATGTGCCATACGTATAGAGTTTTGTTCTCAGTCTCGTTGAATGGATATTGAACCATGTGCCATACGTATAGAGTTCTGTTCTGTTTCGCGTTGAGTAGATATTGATCCATGTGCCTTACGTATAGAGTTCTGTTCTGTTTCGCGTTGAGTAGATATTGATCAATGTGCCATACGTATAGAGTTTTGTTCTGTTTCGCGTTGAGTGGATATTGATCCATGTGCCATACGTATAGAGTTTTGTTCTCAGTCTCGTTGAATGGATATTGAACCATGTGCCTTACGTATAGAGTTTAGTTCTGTTTCGCGTTGAGTGGATATTGATCCATGTGCCATACGTATAGAGTTTTGTTCTCAGTCTCGTTGAATGGATATTGAACCATGTGCCTTACGTATAGAGTTTTGTTCTGTTTCGCGTTGAGTGGATATTGATCCATGTGCCATACGTATAGAGTTTTGTTCTCAGTCTCGTTGAATGGATATTGAACCATGTGCCTTACGTATAGAGTTCTGTTCTGTTTCGCGTTGAGTAGATATTGATCAATGTGCCATACGTATAGAGTTTTGTTCTGTTTCGCGTTGAGTGGATATTGATCCATGTGCCATACGTATAGAGTTTTGTTCTCAGTCTCGTTGAATGGATATTGAACCATGTGCCTTACGTATAGAGTTCTGTTCTGTTTCGCGTTGAGTAGATATTGATCCATGTGCCTTACGTATAGAGTTCTGTTCTGTTTCGCGTTGAGTAGATATTGATCCATGTGCCTTACGTATAGAGTTCTGTTCTGTTTCGCGTTGAGTAGATATTGATCCATGTGCCTTACGTATACAGTTCTGTTCTGTTTCGCGTTGAGTAAATATTGATCCATATGCCTTACGTATAGAGTTCTGTTCTCAGTCTCGTTGAATGGATATTGATCCATGTGCCTTACGTATAGAGTTCTGTTCTGTTTCGCGTTGAGTAGATATTGATCCATGTGCCTTACGTATAGAGTTCTGTTCTCAGTCTCGTTGAATGGATATTGATCCATGTGCCTTACGTATAGAGTTCTGTTCTGTTTCGCGTTGAGTATATATTGATCCATGTGCCTTACGTATATAGTTCTGTTCTGTTTCGCGTTGAGTAAATATTGATCCATGTGCCATACGTATAGAGTTCTGTTCTCAGTCGCGTTGAGTAGATATTGATCCATGTGCCATACGTATAGAGTTCTGTTCTGTTTCGCGTTGAGTAGATATTGATCCATGTGCCTTACGTATAGAGTTCTGTTCTCAGTCGCGTTGAGTAGATATTGATCCATGTGCCATACGTATTGAGTTTTGTTCTGTGTCTCGTTGAGAAAATATTGATCCATGTGCCTTACGTAGAGTTCTGTTCTGTTTCGCGTTGATTAGATATTGATCCATGTGCCATACGTATAGAGTTCTGTTCTGTGTCTCGTTGAGAAAATATTGATCCATGTGCCTTACGTAGAGTTCTGTTCTGTTTCGCGTTGATTAGATATTGATCCATGTGCCATACGTATAGAGTTTTGTTCTGTGTCTCGTTGAATGGATATAGATCCATGTGCCATACGTATAGAGTTCTGTTCTGTTTCGCGTCGAGTGGATATTGATCCATGTGCCTTACGTATAGAGTTCTGTTCTGTGTCTCGTTGAATGGATATTGATCCATGTGCCATACGTATAGAGTTCTGTTCTGTTTCTCGTTGAGTAGATATTGATCCATGTGCCTTACGTATAGAGTTCTGTTCTGTGTCTCGTTGAGTGGACATTGATCCATGTGCCATACGTATAGAGTTTTGTTCTCAGTCTCGTTGAGTGGATATTGATCCATGTGCCTAACTTATAGAGTTGTGTTCTGTGTCTCGTCGAGTGGATATTGATCAATGTGCCATACATATAGAGTTCTGTTCTGTGTCTCGTCGAGTGGACATTGATCCGTGTGCCATACTTATAGAGTTATAGAGTTATGTTCTGTGTCTCGTCGAGTGGACATTGATCAATGTGCCATACGTATAGAGTTATATTCTGTGTCTCGTCGAGTGGATATTGATCAATGTGCCATACGTATAGAGTTATATTCTGTGTCTCGTCGAGTGGACATTAATCAATGTGCCATACGTATAGAGTTATGTTCTGTGTCTCGTCGAGTGGACATTAATCAATGTGCCATACGTATAGAGTTATGTTCTGTGTCTCGTCGAGTGGACATTGATCAATGTGCCATACGTATAGAGTTATATTCTGTGTCTCGTCGAGTGGACATTAATCAATGTGCCATACGTATAGAGTTATATTCTGTGTCTCGTCGAGTGGACATTGATCAATGTGCCATACGTATAGAGTCATGTTCTGTGTCTCGTCGAGTGGACATTGATCAATGTGCCATACGTATAGAGTTCTGTTCTGTGTCTCGTCGAGTGGACATTGATCAATGTGCCATACGTATAGAGTTATGTTCTGTGTCTCGTCGAGTAGACATTGATCAATGTGCCATACGTATAGAGTTCTGTTCTGTGTCTCGTCGAGTGGACATTGATCAATGTGCCATACGTATAGAGTTATGTTCTGTGTCTCGTCGAGTAGACATTGATCAATGTGCCATACGTATAGAGTTCTGTTCTGTGTCTCGTCGAGTGGACATTGATCAATGTGCCATACGTATAGAATTCTGTTCTGTGTCTCGTCGAGTGGACATTGATCAATGTGCCATACGTATAGAGTTATGTTCTGTGTCTCGTCGAGTGGACATTGATCCATGTGCCATACATAAAGAGTTCTGTTCTGAGTCTCGTTGAGTGGATATTGATCCATGTGCCATACGTATAGAGTTCTGTTCTGTGTCTCGTCGAGTTGATATTGATCCATGTGCCAAACGTATATAGTTTTGTTCTCAGTCTCGTCGAGTGGATATTTATCCATGTGTGATACTTATAGGGTTCTGTTCTGAGTCTCGTTTAGTGGATATTGATCCATGTGCCATACTTATAGAGTTCTGATCCGAGTCTCGTAATGTGGTTATTGATCCGTGTGCCATACTTATTGAGTTCTGTTCTGAGTCTCGTTAAGTGGACATTGATCTATGTGCCATACTTTTAGAGTTCTGTATGACAGGGTGCGTCTTGGTGTCCTTTACCAGGTATGACAGAGCACTTTATTTGATACCCTCACAGGGGATTGTATGATATTTCGCTTTGATGAAGACCTTCCCATGGATTTTATGACAGGGCTCATTTTGTGGTGACCATCTCAGGAGATTAAATGACAGGGCCCTTTTTAGGTAACCATCACAGAGGATTGTATGACAGACCGCTTTTATGGTGACCTTCACATGTTATTGTATGACAGTGCGCTTTTATGGTGACCTTCACGGGAAATTGTTGACAGGCCGCTATTATGGTGACCTTCACATGGGATTGTATGACAAGGCGTTTTGACTGAGATTGGGATTGTGTGGCAGGATGCATTAACGGTGACCATAATAGGGGAATGTATGACGGGGCGCGCTTTTTGTGACCTTTACAGGGGAGTGTATGACAGGGTGCTTTTATGGTGATTTTCATCATGTCTGTTTCACGTATATCGATGTGTTTCAAAGTATCGGCAGTGTATCTGTAGAAACAAGAAAGAATTATTCTTAAGTTTCTTAAAAGCAGTTTGTCCCCTTAAGGCTATACATTACTAATTAATTTTGCCATATATTTTTATGCATATAGGCCACACATTCATTTTCAGCGTTTTACGTATATCACATTTTCTTAAAATTCAGTTAAAACCTAATTGATTTAATCAATAAAATGTACATGTCGCGTCTCTCGGAAGCCGAATTCACCCACTTTAAAGTTTAGCGCCATTAATTCTCCAATGAATCAATGTTGCATCAGGCCGAAGGACAGCCAAGTTCTTGTTCGGAAAAGATATTTAACTACGAGATATTTATGGGATTTTTCTCTCTCAGTGGAGGTATTGGACTAATTTTAAATTATAGCATTTATAGATAATGTGCATAACTCAGCCGTCAACAAAATATCAATGTGAAGTAGCATTCTCAATTTTAGATATAGGGAGGATATTCTGGACCACATTCTTTATTTAGCAATTAGTTATAACGTTCCTATAGCAATTTTTGTCCACACGAAAGAAAACACTCGGTAAAATGCATGTCAGTTAAACATATAGAGCCTTAATGGGATAAACGTTATAGCAAAAAAAGAAATATTAAATTATACATAACAAATTTTACAAATAAGTGTTTACATCTGGAGAAAGACTGAAACTAGTTCTCAAACTAATGAAATAATATGTTTACGCCAAATTACATGTGTGAAAATAAGGAAGCCATTCCCTTTATAAGACTTTTATTAGCTCCTCCTTTCAAATGCAAGGAATTACATTTTGTAACGCAGGCCTCAGTGACAACCATGTCCCCCTGCATTGTGTGGGTCTGGGTGGACCTGAAAGTGAAATGTACTCGTCGTCAATAATATATATTTATGCAATGATTCATAAAAAAATAAACAAATATATCGTACAAAGAATGGGAAACAAGGTATTCAAACCATATATTAAACACTTTTGATGAGTGTAAACGACGCCCGAGGAAACTCACAAGTCACATGGGGCACAGGCCGGGAATCGAGCCCGAGCAGCTGAAGTGAGCCCGCAGGGCAGTTAGTTATTCAACGAACTATGGACTACTTAATTCAGCCATCGGTGGACATCGGTGGACTACTTAATTCAGCCATCGGTGGACTACTAAAGCCGCCGTCTTTCGTATGATTCATCTTTCTAATTAAGTGTCGGAATATAAAGTACACACATTAATGTAGTTTTTAACAAACTATTTCAATTATCAGTTGGGTAGTACTAGTGTTCACTTGCGTCTGCAAACTAACACACAAGCTTTTACGCTAAAGTGACGGAACTATTCATCTTATGAAAATGTTTCGAATTCCTTGATAATATAATATAAGTATCTATCATGTGTTTCCGGTACGGATAGAAAAATCCGGAGGCACGCGCGTAAGCCGATAACGAGGCTTGCATATCTAAAATTATGCACTCGGGTCGGATTTTTTTATCCGTACCGGAAACACATGATATATACTTATATTCCAGCACTAGTCACACGACCGGAAACACACTTCAGCTATGCAAGAACAACAAGTACGTTTTCGGTCTCTTATAGAGGTGTGTTAACGAGCACAATTTGAGCGGTGTAAATGTGTGGTATTCAGTAAATTATCATGCCGTTAACGTTCGGTTTTCGTTTTTCATATGCATACGCGGGCCGAGCATTATCTGAAATACGGATACATATTTCCTATATTATACTGTGTATTTTAAACAGACTGTCCGAGCTTAGAATTATCTACCACAGACAACACTCATATCTCATTTTTGTTTGATAACCATCCAACAGTGTATTTTTTCATGTCGAAACCACGCAATTTTTCATCATTTCAATTCGTGTATTCACAGAGTAGGGGCCTTATATAGTATATTGTCTGCAATAATAATAGAAACACACAATTGCGATACCATATGCGTAGGCACTGAAAATTCTTTAATTAAGCATTATTTTCTCCTGCGCACACAGACTTTTTACCTGTTTGAAGATACCAGCAGATGGTTACTACCTCAAAAAGGTTTTATCAAATACGTACGGCGTGCATGAAGGTTAGGAACTCCTCTTTACTAAACTGTCCGTCCACTGCAATGAAAACACTGTCGAATTTGTCCAAAGAACCATGGCAATATTTGAGGTATTAAAGGTCTAGTTTAAGCTTTCTTTAAGTGCCCCCCCCCCCCAAAAAAAAAAAAAAAAACAACAAAAAAAAACGTGTATTTGAACATAACCTCTGTTAATTGATCTTAATCTAATTGCCAAAATGTCTCATCAGATCTCTGATCTGAGAATCCTGCTGCGCAATTTTGAATGTTGTATTATAGAAATGAACACTAAATAGCCCTGAGCCAATAAAAGTATACATAGGAAATTGGCCCCTACTGTGACACCAGTGCAATTAGCAGGAGATGCCCAGCAGGGGATTATCATGCCCAACATTCCTTAAACTAGGCCTTTAAAGTACAAATATTTTACAACGAAACATGAACAATACATTGTTGTCATAGATATCGATATTTAACTAATCGCACAAGCATAGTAACATAGTATTAGCCTAAAAGCTTGCCGCAATTATGCAGGTAACAACATTTTCCACTATAATTATCACAGTTAATCATTTGGTCTGATCTCAACTTTATATATAATTTTGCCTATGCGCTAATAACGTAAATATTGTTTAAACCAAATATCAACATACATGCATGTTAACTCATGTTATATTCGCTAACAACGACAACAAAACAGAGAAAACTCAGCTATATGCATTGTCATACACACGTTAAGAAATATAACATACTGGGGTTCGCGTCATAGATGCCGGCGTACATATTCATATCGACGTCGGTGATGCGCTTGTCGTTGTTAATGTCAAGGTTTACAGCAAAATCGTGGGCCGTCGGGTGCGAATCATGGTAGTGGATAACCCACAGGTTCGTGAACTCGCTGATGCTGAGACCTGCCCCACCCGCTGTATAAAAACGGCAAGAGACTTTGTATATACAAATGTATTGTCTAAATTTGACAGTTATTAAATGTGAATACCATGCATTCCTTCAATGTTTTAAATTCGATATAATTCGTAGACAATATCTTTTGAGTTGGTATTCATCTGGTAATAACTTAAGTTTTTATTGTCTACTGATAATGATAATACAATATTTAAGTAAACAACCTATGTATACATTTTTAACAGATAGTATACAGCTTACGTAAATTTAGGTGTATAATAATATCTAGTGATTTAATACTATTTACTGAATTAGCTTTAAACCATATCACATAATTCAAGTTATTCCTTTAAGGATAACTTTCGTTATTGGTATCTTTGTAATGCATTTAATTAATGGTGCTCTATAACCATATTGCGAGCAATTGCATGACGTAACATATTATACTGATCTGATTGGCCGCAGTGCGCGCCCTCTACAAAGCACATGGTTATACAGGCCTCTTTGCTCCGACCATCGTATGAGAAAGGTCAGCCTTTTGCAGCTCTATTATTTTTTGTTTTATTTTTATTTGTTTTGAATTTCATCTTTAACAATCTGGCAAATACATAATTTAGTTTTATAGTGGCACTTTTATCTTATAGTCAGCGATAATAAATACTTTTTTACGAGTCATCATGCAATTGAATTTTAGTACAGAAAGTGTATTTTTTTCGCGTACTGGTAGTAGCTCTTTTGCTTCAAATTCTAGACTTTAACAAAATGAACTTATTTATTCCTCCATTGTTTTAAGTGTATTAAATGTTTATCTTTGTTTCTGTTTCAATGTGCCAATTATGCTACGTAGCGTTTAATGAAAACAAAATAATGTCCGTCAATCATTAAAATATCCCCTCAAGGGTCATCGACTGACGCTATCTTTAATTACGCGGCTATCTTTTTAGTTACCCATCCAGATATAACGCAAGATATACTTGAAATGGCAGAGACATTCGGCTTGGGGCTTCTCAAAAATCGATTATGAATCAGTCATCAGCAAATAATTAGCGAGAACCTTGCCCAAAAATGCAATTAGTTTATTTTTAAACAGTGCACACGATATCATTGCAACTACGTGCTTGATTTGTAACTCAGTTTAACAGCTAGTGTCGAGTGACTCTTATGTAGAAACACCAATGACTGTGTTATATTAGTCCAGCATATTCACTCGTTAATACAAGAATTAAATATGTAATTATGATACGATGAAACCATATTGTTATGTCAGTGATCTGCGTACTAAAGCATATAGTGTTAACTCGTATTTTACAATAATAATGAAAAATTACAGTCAAATTATAGTCCAGTTTGTTAATATATATTCGTCATTTAATGTTATCCAAGAAAGAGTTTATTTGCAATATAGCACACTTTAAACTCTTCTTTGGTTAAGTAATAACATACCACACTATAAATAATATTGAATATCTAGTATCATTCTTGTTGTAAACAATTATGTAAATAACCCGGCACCGTTTCAATATCAACGTACATACGCAAAGTACAGTTATTTATTATTATCCATGTATATATATGTCTGTATTGAACTTAAAGTTATAATCGATATGCACAAAATCCAGTTTAATCCAGCTTGACATCTGATACACTTTCTCATTGTTTTTGTCAAAACACGAACTACATAACAAAACTTGTAAAAAGCGATTTGCACGATCTTTTTAAATTTCAAAATCAGAACAGTTGGGGTACACTGAGGGTGTTAACAGATGGTTCATTAAAAAAGGATTCAACATTTTTCAAAGGTTTAGACAAACCCACACATGTTAATGTTCCTAAAACTTTAAAAGTTGGTATTGACATGATTTGTCTTTTTTTTTAGAGAATAGCACTGTTGTACTTTTCATATTAATCACAAATGTAAGCTGTTTGAAAATTGTCGATATGATAAATGTTCTGCTCCTAAAATACGTGTCATGGTACCTAAATAATTATGTAGATGGACTAATTATGTCTTCATCAAATTACGAGTGTCTTTAAATCGTTATACATCTATGATAATGCAACACTACATATCTGATATTTAGTTTATTTATGACTAGTTTATTACTTGTTTTCTACCTATTCATTCCTTTATTAATTTATCTATCTTAAATCGTTGTCAAAAAGCTGTGCGTATTGTTGACCAAATTGTCTTGTTTCAACAGTTTTTTCTAATTATTTCTTTTATACAAATCTCGAGGGACTTCAAAGAAACGTATTTTAGTAGAAGAACTTATTGGGTAGACAGTACTTTGTCGATAGTATGTATCCATAAGTATATGTTCGTTACTATATTATTTATCGTTTTAACGAGTTGTACAGGATCCTTGGCCGATATCTGAAGAAGGAAGTGGTTCAAAATATTCGCAGTATACGAAATAAACTAAAAGACATTAATGCATTAATGAACAAAAAGGAGATTAATATACATGTATCATGTTTTACTGAAACCCAGCTTTCAAATGAAGTTTTAGACTAAACTGAAAAACATCTTCTCTGGTGGGATAACATTTCGGGACATATTTGAAACTAGCCTATAAAGAGCCCTTGAAATTTCCTCACGATTAGTAATAGTCGGTACTTTGAATGAAATGTCTTAACTAGATATAATAAAATCACTTTGACAATTACGACAAAATATCTCAAATTATTTATTATTTACCGATAAAGATAAGCCCCTAATGAATATTTGGCATAATTTAACAATTGACAAAATTAAATGAAGTGGGGTTACCTCCGTTCGAATTATGGTCTGCTGAAACTGTTAGCAATTCCAAAATAACAGAACCAGATATAACCGATAAATTCAGTAATCTAGATGTAAAAAAGCAGCTGAACGAGATTGAAATAAGCCACTTTATATTAAGAAATACTCCGAATTCAAGACAAATCAACGGCATCCAACTACAGATCAAGATCATTAATATGCTGTTTTAGAACGGACAGTACTCAAGTATATTTGTAACCATTTAGTAAGAAACAAACCTATTTTTAAAATCAATTGGAATTTCTTCCTGGGCATTTTACCATGTACCAACTTATAGACATATATCATCAACTACGTAGTACATTATATTGCGTGTTGCAAATTACTTACTGTGACGCCAGCTTCATATATTTATACTATAGCCATGATTGAATTATTTTACTTTAAAGTGCCTTGTATTGAAACACTTTTGTGCAAGAAACAAACACAATAATAATCATGCAAAAAACAGATTTGAAATCAATAAAATACTAGTTGTTTTAACTACATATATACAATGGTAATTATTAAGGCCGAAACGCTTCAAGACTTGTATTGTCACTATATACGCTATGCAAGGTTTGTCGTGCTATGCTATGTCAACAACCAATGTACGCTATATTTGTATAAGTAATAAATCATATTGCTGCAAATCTATCGCGTCGCCATGAAACGCCAACCAAATTAAAACTTATAACTTTTCTGACGCTACATTAGCAGTGCCTTAGCTCTTTGCAATATATGATGAAGTTGGGTATAAAGCAGAAATGCTAAATTCAGAATGCAATGCTATGTTTGCATGCCGGAAAGCTTCAAGACTTGAATTGTCATTATATACGCTATGCTAGGTTTGTCATGCTATGCTATGCAACAACAACCACTATTCGCTATATTTGTATATGTAATAAATCATATTGCTGCAAATCTATCGCGTCGCCATGAAAACGCCAACCAAATTATTGGCAGGTGACACATTTACTAAATAAATTCTAAAGCTACTTTGGCCCGGCTTTAGCTCTTTGCAATATATGATGAAGATAGGTGTAAAACAGAAATGCGAAATTCAGTACGCTATGCTATGTTTGCTGTGCTATGCTATGCAACAACAACCACTATTCGCTATATTTGTATATGTATTAAATCATATTGCTGCAAATCTATCGCGTCGCCATGAAAACGCCAACCAAATTATTGGCAGGTGACACATTTACTAAATAAATTCTAAAGCTACTTTGGCCCGGCTTTAGCTCTTTGCAATATATGATGAAGATGGGTGTAAAACAGAAATGCGAAATTCAGTACGCTATGCTATGTTTGCTATGCTATGCTATGCAACAACAACCACTATTCGCTATATTTGTATATGTAATAAATCATATTGCTGCAAATCTATCGCGTCGCCATGAAAACGCCAACCAAATTATTGGCAGGTGACACATTTACTAAAACAATTCTAAGGCTACTTTGGCCCGGCCTTAGCTCTTTGCAATATGTGATGAAGATGGGTGTAAAACAGAAATGCGAAATTCAGTACGCTATGCTATGTTTGCCATGCTATGTATTGCAACAACACCCATTGAACGCTACATTTGTATATGTTATAAATAAAATTACTGCGTATATATCGCTTTACCATGAAAACACCAACCACATTATTGGCAGGTGAAACATTTAGTAAAACTTTCCTGAGGCTACATTGGTCCGGCCCTTGCTCACGAATTGCAATGTATGATAACGATTGGCACATAATAGAAATGCGAAATTCAGCCTTAAATCTTACAAAATGCTTCATAACGTAAATTAGATTCATATATGCTATCATATATTCATATATGTTTGCTAATTGCTATGCTCGTCTTGGAAAAGCCGTCATAAAGTCATTTTATTATGTGCATAACACATTGATTGGCGCATTTGATAACTGCAAGTTCTTTTTTGTAACATTTCGTGTTGCCAAGCCAAAAAAAAAAAAAAAAATTGAAAATAAAAAAATAAATAAAAAAATCCAAAATATTTGACCATCTCATTTAGGTTTATTATTTTCTGCGTGTTTTTTTTGGGCAGATCGGCTTCCGCTACCTCAGCCTCTCATTGGCGATTGGCAACTCTCAAATAACATTTAATGGACAATTTGTGGTATTTATATAGATTGGTTGGATCTGATCATAGATATACCGTGACAGAACCGTTGATATTTTACCGACATTTCGTCCGAGCCTTGCCCATTATTTCCAAAACATAAGATAAAGATAATAAAAATGAAATAAATATTGAAAGGGCTATGCTTTTCTTGAATGTAACGATGGGTAATAGAATATCCACTACGCGCTCCCCCTTGTTGCTGCTCTGCCTCTGATCTTAAGTATACCAATAATTCAAGTTATTCCTTTAAGGATAACTTTCGTTATTGGTATCTTTGTAATGCATTTAATTAATGGTGCTCTATAACCATATTGCGAGCAATTGCATGACGTAACATATTATACTGATCTGATTGGCCGCAGTGCGCGCCCTCTACAAAGCACATGGTTATACAGGCCTCTTTGCTCCGACCATCGTATGAGAAAGGTCAGCCTTTTGCAGCTCTATTATTTTTTGTTTTATTCTTCCCACCCTCCCAAAACCCCAAACTTCGTCTACATACAGGCATATATACTTTATGAATGATACTGGTTTCGATACATGTGTTCTGCTTGCTTCCTATATATATTTTCAGTAAATCCGGAGATTGACTCGAGGTTACGATCCAATCGTTCTGCACATCTCGCTAACCATTAGGCTTTCCACCTCACGCCGAAGTCCAGCTGATGATGTCAATACTAGATGTGCTGCAAACCTATTGTGTTAATTTGTTGTTGTTGTTTTTTAACATTCCATTATTTCAATGTTGGTTTGTGTTGTGTTTTTTTTCACTGGTAAGGCTCTGACGATTAAATAGCAATCATACCTAGCAGCTAAGTATTCAGAGGGAGTAGTATACCGCTTTCTCAGCATATTCGTTGCTCGGCGATTGGCAACTCTCAAATAACATTTAATGGACAATTTGTGGTATTTATATAGATTGGTTGGATCTGATCATAGATATACCGTGACAGAACCGTTGATATTTTACCGACATTTCGTCCGAGCCTTGCCCATTATTTCCCAAACATAAGATAAAGATAATAAAAATGAAATAAATATTGAAAGGGCTATGCTTTTCTTGAATGTAACGATGGGTAATAGAATATCCACTACGTGCTCCCCCTTGTTGCTGCTCTGCCTCTGATCTTAAGTATACCAATAACTTGACTTACCGACTTTCGCAATAGTTGTTATTTAATTGTAAGTTTTTTACATTAAGTGTATCCATAGCAACTCTTCCTCAGGGACTCATGATTTATGTCACAATTCAAATTAAATTCAATTGAATTTAAATTATTCAAGTAAACAAAGGCCACGGCCGAAAATATCTATGGATTATTTTGTAAATGTTGTGTATAAACAGCAAATTCAGTAAATAGTATTAAATCACTAGATATTATTATACACCTAGTATTTTATTAATTAACTATTACGTATGGTACGACATTTTGGTTTAAACATTCAAATAACTTACCTTAAGTTCACACTGAAGCAGAATTTATCCCTTATTCATTCATGGTGTCGGCATTTCTAGACTTATTTTTTCTGATTTTTGCATGTATCCTTTTAATGACATAGCACTGTGCACTCAAAAAAATGTCTTTACGTCTTAATTCCTATATTTGGCGAGTTTTGTTGCCAATAAAAACGGAGGAAAACTCATATTGGCCGAGTTTTGTTGATATTGGCCGAGTTTAGTCGATATTGAGCGAGTTTTGGCATATATTGTCTGCAATTGCCTGGTATTGGTACCGGGATTTTCCCTGTATCGCGTCAAATACGTAATAGTTGATTAATAATGTATGATATAACTGACCTTCTTTAAAATAATATTAGCTTAAAATTGATACATGCGAATAATGTTTTTTTTTAATGTTATAAGTTGTATACTCACGGGTGATGCCCCAATTGTTCTCCAGCGTCGCAGAGAACTCTTGCATACTAAGGTTATTATCCATGTCGGTATCAGCCTCAAAAAATACCATATCTACTATCTGATCGACAGTCAGGCACGCTGTGTTGGCACTAAATGACCATACAAAACGCATGTATAAACTCTACTTCAAGCCCCTCATATTTGAATACTGATGTGTAAACCCCACTTCAAGCCCCTCATATTTGAATACTGATGTGTAAACCCCACTTCAAGCCCCTCATATTTGAATACTGATGTGTAAACCCCATTTCAAGCCCCTTATATTTGAATACTGATGTATAAACCCCACTTCAAGCCCCTTATATTTGAATACTGATGTGTAAACCCCATTTCAAGCCCCTCATATTTGAATACTGATGTGTAAACCCCACTTCAAGCCCCTTTTATTCAAATAATATACCACGTATGTTTAATAATACATTGGAAAATGCATGTTAACCACGTCTATTTCAAAAAACAATACTCATTTTTAGATGTTCTGCTTTTTTGATTAAATAATTAAAAGAGTTCCGTCGTATGGGGAACTATACGTAAAAGCATCACATTGCAACGAAATTTCAATTGTACGAGTATAACAGTATATGTCACAGCCTCGATTTCGTTTCAGTCTTTAAATTAATATGTCAATAATAACTCATTTCTACCAAAAAAATCGACTTTAAGCAAAATACATTTCATGCACTACACAAACATATATAATATATATTTTGAGATTTAACTGCCGTTGTATATGTTCATAGTATGAGGAACAATCGGAATGATCAAACTTATTGTTTTATTTACCCAAGCGCCAATCCTGCAATAGACAAAAACACGACAAGACTTTCCATCATAGAGGTTGCGTCAGAAATGACAATCTAATTAATTTTACGAACGAATATAGCAGATGATTATCTTGTGCATGACTTATGCCGAACACATATATATGCCCTAGTGATAATAGAAGCAACGTTATGCCTGTCCTAATTGCAAAATTTGTATTGTCTCACTCCTGCGCCAAATATGCTGAATGGTATTTGCGGGCTCCAACCTTCCAAATAGAGGCAGACTGTTTAAACCCCCAGTAAGTTTACATTTCAATGACCGTTCCAGGGCGGTACCTAACAATCCTTGATAAACACACCTATTTTTTTGTAGATTCTAAATATATGCACTGTGTTGTTTGTGGAGTTTTGTGCTGTTGTTCCATATTTTTTATTTGTGATTTTTTTTTTTTTTTGTGTTCTATGTCTATGGCGTTTACCCTGTGCGATTAAAGTGGGTTTATGTTTAAACTTTTGGCTTCTGAGCTTGTTTTTGTAGTAACATTGTTCTAGATCGGAGATTTTTTGTGTTTGTTTACACATTAACTGCCATATCAGGACGACTGTAGGACCAAGTAGGCGAAAGTCAACCCCGCGATTAAAAAGTGTGCGGATTAAGTACAGCATATTCCCTTAAAAGCAATAATGACATTGTAAGATCAGTAAGTAGTCGCATATTGTGAAAGTACTAATCGCCAGTTTCAGACTTTTCGTTTCATTATCTTGCCTTGATGTTTAGGTCAGTCAGAACTAAGTTTACATAATCGTGCGGTTTTCGTGGTAAGTACTGGATGACATATTTCATTATCTTGATCCAAATAAGTAATAGTAAGATGGCATGAAGTTATTTGTTAATAAATAAGTGATTTGATATTGGCCCTGTTATTTGTCCGAGGGCAGTCGTATTGGCACGAGGCCAAAGGCCGAATAACTTCATGCACTTAAAGGATTTAAAGTTTAAACACTAAATTTATTTAAAAAAACAAAATTAACGTTTTAATACGGCCTTTAAAATAAAATGGCTGCCGTTTCCGATTTCCGGCGGCGAATCTATATCATTGTTTGGCCCTGTTTACTTAGCCAATCAAATTCTTTAAAATGCGGGCTTTATATCTATATCCCTTTTCGGCCCGGGGCCCCTAACGGATATAAATATTGGCACTGTTATAGAGGGGGCCTTAGTATTACTGGACGAGGCAAATGCTGTGTTAAAGGGCTTATAATTAATAATTATTGAATAGGGATGGGCGGAATAAGCGTAGCCTACGAGCCCTTCTTAACAATTAAGCTTTACGCCAGGTCATCTCACTGACTTACTTACACTTACAAACTGACTCATTTTCAACGCTAAATCCGGCATAGGGTGTGTGTATCGGATGAGTGTCAGGAGGCGAACCTTTAAACATTCTTAATGCTTAAGAGTAGTACTTAATGATTGCTTATCTGCAAGTTCATTATCTGCAAATGTAGGTTGTATTCTAAACTATCTATAAATTTGACCTGCAGTGCCTTAACTCTTTTATCTATTTAACTGTTGAATAAATAGTGTTAGATCAAGATTTGAGTACTTCGTTGCTGTTTCGTATTTAGAATTCAGTTAACCTGCCTACAAGGCAGATATCGTGCTGACCATATTTTCATTGTGAAGAGTTTTACTATAACATGAACGATATAAACTGAATACATTAATACACTTTATCACGCGGGCATGCGGACTGGAAGCTAACAATTTACAGGAAGGCAAGGAAACACACATACAGAGAGCCAGTTCACATTGTTGTTCAATGCTATTACAGGAGCAAAGATTGTAAAAAAAGTGCTGTATCTGTACCAATAAACCTGTTCTATAATAAGGAATATATCTTTTGTCAAAATTTGTTATATATATCTTGAAAGTTTAAAGTATTCAGTTTTCTGAGCCTAAGTTTCAAATTAAGCACCAAGACTTAAGTGAATATGGACAAAGTAGCTTACAATTTGGCCCTGAAGCTAACTTGGTGGGCCCAGTAGCTAACTATATGTGCCCGGTAGCTAAATTGATGGACCCAGTTGCTAACTATATGGTTCAGTAGCTAACTTGATGGGCCCTGTAGCTAACTATATGTGATCAGTAGCTAACTATATGGCCCAGTAGCTAACTATATGGCCCAGTAGCTAACTATATGTGATCAGTAGCTAACTATATTGCCCAGCAGCTAACTTGATGGGCCCTGTAGCTAGCTTGATGGGCCCTGTAGCTAAATTGATGGACCCAGTAGCTAACATGATGGGCCCAGTAGCTTACAATTTGGCCCAGTAGCTAACTATATGTGCTCAGTAGCTAACTATATGGCCCAGTAGCTAACTTGATGGGCCCTGTAGCTAACTATATGTGATCAGAAGCTAACTATATGGCCCAGTAGCTAACTTGATGGGCCCTGTTGCTAACTTGATGGGCCCTGTAGCTAACTATATGTGCTCAGTAGCTAACTATATGTGCCCGGTAGCTAACTATATGACCCAGTAGCTAACTATTTGGCCCAGTAGCTAACTATATGGCCCAGTAGCCAACTGTATGGCTCAGTAGCTAACTATATGTGCTCAGGAGCTAACTATATGTCTCAGTAGCTAACTATATGGCTCAGTAGCTAACTATTTGGCCCAGTAGCTAACTTGATGGACACAGTGCCTAACTATATGCGCTGAGTAGCTAACTATGTGTGCCCAGTAGATAACTATATGGCCCTGTAGCTAACTATATGTGCTCAGTAGCTAACTATATATCTCAGTAGCTAACTTGATGGACACAGTAGCTAACTATATGGCCAAGTAGCTAACTTGATGGACACAGTAGCTAACTATATGGCCAAGTAGCTAACTTGATTGACACAGTAGCTAACTATATGGCCAAGTAGCTAACTTGATTGACACAGTAGCTAACTATATGGCCCAATAGCTAACTTGATGGACCCAGTAGCTAACTATATGGCACAGTAGCTAACTATATGGCCAAGTAGCTAACTATATGGCCAAGAAGCTAACTTGATGGACACAGTAGCTAACTATATGGCCCAGTATCTAACTTGATGGACACAGTAGCTAACTATATGGCCAAGTAGCTAACTTGATGGACACAGTAGCTAACTATATGGCCAAGTAGCTAACTTGATGGACACAGTAGCTAACTATATGGCCCAGTAGCTAACTTGATGGACACAGTAGCTAACTGTATGGCTCAGTGGCTAACTTGATGGACACAGTAGCTAACTATATGGCCCAGTAGCTAACTTGATGGATACAGTAGCTAACTATATAGCCCATTAGTTAACTTGATGGACACAGTAGCTAACTATATGGCCCTCTAGCTAACTTGATGGACACAGTAGCTAACTATATGGCCCAGTAGCTAACTTCATGGGCCCAGTACCTAACTATATGGCAAAGTAGCTAATTATATGGCCCTTTAGCTAACTATATGGCCCTGTAGCTAGCTTGATGGGCACATTAGCTAACTATATGGCCCAGTAGCTAACTATATGGCCCTGTAGCTAACTATATGGCCCTGTAGCTAGTTTGATGGGCCCAGTGGCTAACTATATGACCCAGTAGCTAACTAAATGGCACAGTAGCTAACTATATGGACCTGTAGCTAACTTGATGGGCCCAGTAGCTTACTATATGGCTCAGTAGCTAACTTGATGGACACAGTAGCTAACTATATGGCCCTGTAGCTAACTATATGGCCCTGTAGCTAACTATATGGCCAAGTAGCTAACTTGATGGACACAGTAGCTAACTATATGGCCCAGTAGCTAACTTGATGGACACAGTAGCTAACTATATGGTCCAGTAGCTAACTTGATGGACACAGAAGCTAACTATATGGCCAAGTAGCTAACTTGATGGACACAGTAGCTAACTATATGGCCCAGTAGCTAACTTGATGTACACAATAGCTAACTATATGGCTCAGAAGCTAACTTGATGGACACAGTAGCTAACTATATGGCCCAGTAGCTAACTTGATGGACACAGTAGCTAACTATATGGCCAAGTAGCTAAATTGATGGACACAGTAGCTAACTATATGGCCCAGTATCTAACTTGATGGACACTGTAGCCAACTTTATGGCTCAGTAGCTAACTTGATGGACACAGTAGCTAACTTTATGGCCCAGTAGCTAACTTGATGGACACAGTAGCTAACTATATGGCCCAGTAGCTAACTATATGGCCCTGTAGCTAACTATATGGCCAAGTAGCTAACTTGATGGACACAGTAGCTAACTATATGGCCCAGTAGCTAACTTGATGGACACAGTAGCTAACTATATGGCCCAGTAGCTAATTTGATGGACACAGTAGCTAACTATATGGCCCAGTAGCTAACTTGATGGACACAGTAGCTAACTATATGGCCCAGTAACTAGCTTGATGGGCCCATTAGCTAACTATATGGCCCTGTAGCTAACTATATGGCCCTGTAGCTAGCTTGATGGGCCCAGTAGCTAACTATATGGCCCTGTAGCTAACTATATGGCCCAGTAGCTAACTATATGGCCCAGTAGCTAACTATATGGCCAAGCAGCTAACTTGGTAGGCCCAGTTGACGAAGTAGTTGGCCTTCCATGTTGTCCATTTAACAATGGGAATATTTTGAGGAACAAAGTTCAATGCCTAACAAACACTGAACGAGAGACACATAATGTAACAATACAACACAGAGATATAACATACACTTGACCAGTATTGTTTTAATAAATGCAGGGGTTATCGTCTTGGATCAGCTGGCAATGTACGAGTTCACGGGGAATTTAAAGTTAAGATAAATGTAAACTTATGACTTATAAGTTAACTTAAAATAACCAAAGACCAGACACAGACATCACCTCAGTTGAATCCATGTCGGTCTATACAAGTAGTCTCTTGGAATCAACTTTACTACAAAGAAACAATTAAGGTGCCTGGCAGAAATTTTGAAACGATTTTGTTTATGAAATTATACGAACCTAAGTTACATTTCAACATCAACGCTGTTTTAGTGCTTTGTTTTTGGTATATTTAACAAGAAGAATATTTAAACGTCACAACACATGTGAGAAAATAACGAATCAATTCTCTTCATAACACATTTATTTACTTCTCCTTTCAATTGCATTGAACTACATAATGTCAGGCAGGCCTCAGTGACAACCATGTGCCTGTCCTCCTGAATTGTGTGGGTCGGGGTGGACCTGAAAGTGAAGCGTACTCGTAAAAATGTATTTAGACAAAAGTTCAAATAAAGATTAACAGAGGTATCATACAAAGATTGTGAAACCATAATTTCAAACGATATATATATCACTCCCGATGGCTCGGTGAGCAGACTATGCCCGGAAGAAACTCACAAGTCACATCGGGCGCAGGTCGGGAATCAAACCCGAGCAGCTTGTCGAAAAGTGAGTGCGCTAGCGACTACTCAAGAAGAAAAGTCTAAGTATTTGCTCTAAGCTATCTCGTCAATCCCTTTCCTTTGTAATTGTAATATGGTGATGTAATAACATCATATTAATAAAAACTGTTTGAACCAAAAGCGCCGTCTATCATATGTTTCGTCTATCGAAAACTATTTCGGTAGTTAAAATATAAACATTCGCTTAGGTTAAATTAGTTTAAATAGTCAGATGGGAAGTGTTCACTTGCGTATGCAAAACAATAAACAAGCTTTAATTACGCTAAAGTAATGGAACTATTAATCTGATGATAATGTGCTGTATGCCTTGATACGTGTAATAGTATAACACGTCCGTTCTCGGTGTGTTTAAAAGATGTGTTAACGATCGACAGCCGGAGGTCAACGATTAAAAATGTGTTGACGATCGAGTTTGTCTTGACATATGCATAAGCGGGCCCGGCATGTATCCTACATACCGATGTCTAATACCTTATCATATTTCATACTTAGAACAGCCTGGTCGAGCTGAGAAACATCCATCACAAACAACACTCATGAAAATACCTCATTTGTGTAATACAAACATCCAACGTCGAAACCAATCATTGTTGTTTTTTAAATTACCATTCGGTTTAGCACAGAGTAGAGGTTTTGTGTAGAATTCTGTAAGTAAAAATAGCGAAAACACGTATATCCAGAGTTACCATCTGCATATGCCCATAACATTTTATATGCACTCAGGCTGTTGACCTTTTCCCATGCCCCTGCAGATGGCAACGACCTCAAAATAGTCAATTAAGTACGTACGGCGTGCATGAAGGTAAGGAACTCCTCTTTAGTAAACTGTCCGTCCACTGCAATGGAAACACAGCCAACTATGTACAAAGACGTATGTTAATAGTTAAGGAAATAACATCCTGTGTGTACAAGGGTACAAGGGCACATGTTAAATGTAATGTTGTCAAAGATAGCGACGTTTTTCATCACAGTCAAATATTCAAAGAAGCGGTACATGGTATACGCTTCAAAGCTTGCCGATTTTTCAGGTATCAACGTTTATATTTGAGTACAAGGATACATGCTGAATAGATTGTTGTCATAGAGAACGGCGTATTTCATTAAAGTGAAATATTCACAGAAGCATAGTTTAAAGTGACACTCGTATTAAAATTAATGCATACACATTTATAACAAACATAATTTATGAGTGATTAACCTTTAACTATTTACTAAATAATGCATTTATGCAAAATATTAATTACTGATAACAAGATTGTAACCGTGTATTTAATAACTGAATACGCATAAATATTAAATGACTGGTGAATGCTATAATATTTACAGTGATCTACTATTGTCTCATAAGGTAGACATATTGTGTTTTCTGCACCTTTGTTTCAATGTCATCACATTATCCTTCGTATAAACCATAGTTTGCGATGCATATTCAGCCTTTTTGGTATTTTTTTTTTAATCAGTTGTGGTATAACTTATTTGGGAGTAGGAGTGCATCTTAAAGCTGCAATCTCATAGATTTACCGTTTTTACAACTCTTTTTTATTTTTTATCTTCGAAAAAAGCAAAGTTTTGCGTAAATATCTGCAAACCAATGATAAAAAATTGCTGACAAAAGATCAGATCGCAGATTTGCATATTTCCGTTCGAAAGCTAATGTTTTATGGCTGAAACCGTTACTAACGGTTTAAACAAAATGCATAAAACATTAAATTTTGAACTTAAATATAAAAATCTGTGATCTATTTTTGTCAGCAGTCTTATATAACTAGTTTCCATTGATTTTTGCAAAAATTGGCTCGTTCAAAGACAAACAATAAAAGAAGTTGTCAAAACGTTCAATTTGTGAGATTGCAGCTTTAAAGCTTGAAAGGTTGTCGTGATTAGTTTGTTTTGTGATTAGATAACTAGTTGTTCACGTATTAATGCCACATCTAATCTTTTGATTATGCTAAATGCTATAAATTTTTAAAATGCTTTATTGAAATAGATATTGTTCAAACTAATGTTGTGCATAGAAGAATTTCAATACATGGAAACCATTTCATATTCGCTTACAACGAAACAAGGGAAAACTCAGCTTATAAGCGCTGCCAAACACCCATTAAGAAATACAACATACTGTTCGCGTCATAGATGCCGACGTATGTATTCATATCGACGTCAGTAATGTGCTTGTCGTTGTTAATGTCGAGGTTTACAGCAAAATCGTGGGCCGTCGAGTGCGAATCATGATAGTTTGTAACCCACAGGTTTGTGAACTCGCTGATGGTGAGACCTGCCCCACCCGCTGTATAAGAGAATGAAGACGATGACTTGTAAATAGAATATCTCTTATAGGGAAATATAACTGAGATTCATTTTTATACTTCTACCATTGTTTTCTTAGAATACAACCTACATTTTCAGCCAATGAGATTGCAGATAAGCAACCATTAAGTAGTAGATTTAATCATTAAGAATTTCTATGTTCGCGGGTGCTTTAAGGTCCGCCTATTGCCAATCATTCGATACACACTTCCTGCGCCAGATTTTGCGTCGACAATGTATCAGCCATTAAGGTTGTATTCTAAGTCAGTTAGATGACATGAAGTGAATTCTTATTGATGAAGAAGGACTCGTTCGCTACTCACTCCCCCCATTCTTAATCATTAAGAACTCACTTCATGTCATTTAACTATTACATAGATTTCACTGGTATATGCAAAGGTTCTAACGTCACTGCTGTGGTATCAGATGCTCTTAGGAAATGTCATTGTTGATTAACGTAATTTTAAATCAAACATTCAATGAAAACTTTTGCGAAAGGTCGTAAAATCTAGTTTTGTGTTAAGTTTAAAACAACTTTCAGTAAATAGTATCAACTCACTAGATATAAGTTTAATAAATAAACTGAACTCCTTTCAAATAATATATCCAATGGTTTTCCGGTTAGCCCAGTGGTTAGCGCACTCGCTTCTCACTAAGGCAACCCGGGTTCGATTCCCGGCCTGGGCGCATGTGAGTGTGGTTAGTGGTCACCAAGCCGGACATGTGGGTTTTCTCCCGGTACTCCGGTTCCCCCCCCCCCCACAACATAAGACCACACTCTCGCGCAACATCGTGCCAACGAGAGTGACTTAGTATTAGCTATCATAGCTTTCTTCACAATCGTTGTACAATATATAACGTTTAAACTAATATACCCTATGAAATAATTCATCCGAATAATGCTTTTTTCGGTTATAAGGTTTATACTCACGTGCGATGCCCCAATCGTTCTGAAGCGTCACAGAGAACTCTTGCATACTTAGGATGCCGTCCATGTCAGTGTCCGCCGACATATATATCGCGTCTACTATTTCATCGACAGTCAAGCAAGCAGTGTTGGCCCTAAATGAACATAAAAATGTTTATTGTAGAGTACGATAATTTTATGTTAGAATTGTTTGAAAGATTATTACTCGAAGCAGACATTTGGAGCCATACCGAGATCAATTGAATTCCTCGATACAGAAACATTTATGAAACTCTGTAAACATATTGAATATGCTCATTTGGTATGGAGCCCTCAAAAGAAAGAAAGAAATCAATCACTTTCGAAAATACTCATAGAAGCGAAAGAAGAATCTATTCATAAGCATTCTTAAAATGAAATTGATGAAGCCTCAACTGAAGTTATGAACAATTCGTACGATTTTCTTTGGTTTGGTTGCTATGTGTTGCATACTAATTAAAAGGAAACATTGTGCTTAAACATATTGTAATGTTGTGCCTCAGACTTCGACATTTTTTAAGAAGTACAAAGTCATGAAATTTTGATGACGAAATGATTATTTCGCTCGACGGCCATTTTGAAAAGCGTAAGCGACGTAACGCTGCACGCGCACTTTTTTCACAGTGATATTTTCGGATAAAAGCCCTGCGCGCGAAGGTCACAAGAGTGATAAAACTTTTTGGGAAGGAGTAAATGATTTTCGTTAACATTACTTTGCGTATATATAGAGTGACATGTATATGTTTTTTTCATTGTGGCTAAGACATGAACGTTATATTTTATAATGAAGAAGTAAATAGAAGTGAGGCATACACAGGCATTGCGTGACAGACAATCATGCTGATCATCTTGCGATATATATTACAGATAGAGACTTAAAGCCCTTTTGAGCATCAGTGACCGTGATCTTGGTGCGAAATGTAAAACAGCAGTGCGGGAAACATTGACATGATGCAGTGGTCATTTCAGTTTGGTATTTTTAGTCACTGCCTGGAATCGTAGCGTTTCATCCCTGATCGTATATTAAAATATATATTCTAGCATCAGTGACCGTGACTTCCGACAATAGCAGCCCTCTTGGATTTTCTCCCGAGTTCGTTCATGAATAAGCAAACAAATCCGTTCAAAACTAAATTTTCAATACAAAACTACAAAACATTTTGAAACTACTAACCGGGCTAGTTTATCTTTTCATTTATTTTAGCGACCTTGACCAAAGTGAGACGTGTCAAATTAACGAGCGTCACTATGTTAATTTAACAAGGCATGATGGAATGACGGCCCGGACTATAAGTATCATCCATGGCCGAGAGTGTAGGCTAGGTTCATCCCTACTGTATAGAACTAGGTTAATAATAACTGATTTCAACCAAATTTGTTTACTTTAATGCCTATTATGCAATACACAATTTAACATGAATGATTTGAAATTTTAACTGCCATCTATTTTTTACAGTCTAAAATATAATCAGAATGACTACACAAATAGTTTTATTTACCCAAGCGCCAATCCCGCAGTAGCCAGAAGCACAACAAGTCTTTCCATGTTTAAGATTGCGACAGAAATGGCAACCTAATTAATTCAGCCAACGATTATAGCAAATGATTATCTTGTGCATGACTAAAGGTCATACATATATATGACCCTGTGATAATAAGGCAAGGTTACGCCAGTCCTAATAAGAAAGTTTTCATTGTCTTTATTCTGCAACAGAAACGCTGCATGGTAATGATTAAGGCTCCAACCTACAACCCTCCGTTGGATGTCCATAGCACATAAATTTGGTGAAGGTATTTTATTTAATTTTGTACCATATCGGTCCGTGTTTTCTGGGTTTTCGTATATACATTAAATCCTTTATCCGAACGGCAGCCAAGTAGGCGGAGCTCAAACTTAAGACAAGTAGTATGCGGATAAATTTCAACGATTTTCACTTATACGCAGTTTGGCCCCGTTTCAATATTTTATTTACACGTAGACCAAAATACATCTTATACGCACCTGGATGCCTTTTTAATATAATATATACATGGTGACCAAAATAAATGATTTCATATATGTATTGTAGATGTCTTATTGAAATTTTTGTTCTATTTTGTTCTGTTCATTAAGGATCGTAGTCTTAACTTCGATAATCTTTATTGGTAGAAATGTCGCAGTTGGCAAAAAGTTATCTTAATTTCCTCATATATTTGTTTAACTTAAATACTGGCTAAATTACAGTTCGTACAAATAATTATCAAAATGACTATTTGACCTTAAGATAATTCACTTTAAGACTTTTATCGAAGGTAACCGTAGTAGAACGTGTACGAAACGCTGTTTTTGTGGGGGGTGTTGTGTGTGATTTTGGGGGCGGATTCCAGCTCCCCTTTTGAATAACTGATGTCTAATTGTGTTTGGTGCCATTCTGTCTATTTAACTTACGTTATTGTTGAATGCTTCAATAGACATCATTGCATTAGTAAGTTCAACATAGAAGTTAAAATCACCACATTGGCGCTAAATAGCATAGATAGAATGGTATACCAGTATAAACATGTATATAATTCAAAGGCCTAAAATTGACACTCTTATTCAAATCAAAACATAGACATGTACAACAAACCTTAATTTTGAGAGATAAACCTTTAACTACTTACTTATTAATGCATTTATAGAATTTATTTATTCTGATAGCAAGATTGTAAACATGTATTTCATAGTTGAAAACGCAAATATATTTAATAATTGGTGAATGCTAAAAGATTTACAGTTATTTAATATCGTCTCATAGGGTAGAATACTGTGTTTCTGCGCATTTCTTTCAAATTATACTCGGTATCCTGCATACAAACCATTGATATTTACAATTATTTATCCTTTTTGGTGTATCTTAACGATTGTATTAATTGTGGAATAAGGGTGCATCTTTAAATTATACTTTGCAAAAGTAATTTTCTACGAAGAATATATTTCTCACTGCTAATATTGGTGAGTGTAATGTCTACCAATCCTTAAGCAATTCCTTGAAAATAGTGCAGAAGTCGCAAGGCAATTGCATGAACAATAAGTTTTCAATCGGTACTGAAGAGCGATATCTGCCCGAGAGCTTTAGCCCGAGGGATTAGGATGCTGCACGGCCAGACAATTCTTGTAATAATTATCTCTCCCTTGCACATTGCATTGTTACTTTTAACGAAAACCTTACTTTTCGGTGTGTTTTTTATCTTTCGTTCATTTGTAAATCTAACATTCTTTTTCGCAGAATGACGACGTCTAAGAATTAGAACCACGCAGTTTTATGACAATCGATGTTATAGATCACTTTCAGATTTATTTTTGCTTTTATGTGCGGAATTTCTACTAACGCATGGTAATAAAAACTATCGTCGACATATATGACACTATGTATTAACAATAACCCTTCGCAGGATTGCACGTGCAATTAATCGTGGTTCTGGTGATCCGCGCCGCTCACCTTGTATGCATGGTACCCAGAGATTTTGACCTTGATCCGCTTCTATTTTAAGTAACTCATATAATTGCATGTTATACTGTATTACATGATCTATAAATAAACGTTCCTGATAGGACATAGAGCACTTTTACCAGGCATCTAAATGGTAAGCGCAATGACTCAATACTTTACAAACTTCTCTGAACAACGGATGCTTTAATAAATGTAATGTCGACATTTGTACAGACTCAGGCCTACATATACATTTGGCGTACGTTTTTTTGTCGTAGTGTTGTATCGTCCGAAAACACAAAGAAAATATGACAGAAATCAGCCACCATACATTTTGACATATCCAATCTCATTATTATAAAATGTTTCAGGTTCTGCATTTCAACGTAGAAGACAATAACCAACCAGATTAAGTCCCGACCCGAGGAACATGGGGCGGTATTCATAAAACATTATTAGTCATTTTTTTAACTTTAATCGATTTTTAAGTTTGTTATAGTCCAATTAAAAGAGAAATACAGGTGTTCATAAAACAGTACATATATTCAATAAAATTAGTGACGATCAAGTACTTTAGACTGTATTAAGTGTTTATACAAATGATGAGAGAGATACTTGACTTAGAAATGACTAACTTTAGGAAATGTCTGTTTTATGAATACCGGACATGGTCTCCACAGCGTTAAGAGATGCAGTGTTCCGACATATACTGACATTGACGGTATTATTTGGTTACATATAAGTGAACTTCTCTGAATTGTCCTTCATCTGTAGATAGAGTTGGGATAGAGAAGTATTTAGGATCTACTAGTACTACTACTATTTAGTTTTATTTTTATTTGTTTTATTCTAAACTTGCCTCAATTAAATGCATTCTTTGATAAAAATTATCAATAATGTAATTTACTTTGTTCGTTTTTTTGGGGGGATAAGAGTGAGGTTTTGCACATAAAATAGTTTAATCCACCAGTAAACTTTAATTAATCTGACAGTTCCAAGGCGGTACCTAGCAATCCTAGATAAAATCCCAAGTTTTATATATTAAATATCTAGTGGAGATTTATGTGGATGCTCCTTGTTTCTGGGTTGTTATTGTGTTATATATCATTGATGTTGACCCAGTGCCATTGGACGGGGTATATGTTTAAACTTTCGATACTTGACTTGGTTCTGTAATGTGTCATATAAATATTAAGGTTAATGAAGTTTTGTCCTTTGTTTATTACCTTTTCCGGACTTTACACTATCGCAATGTATATGACAAGCAAGGAATACAACGTTGTTCTATATCACAATGCATTAAGCAGGGCTCTGTGCAACATTTACATGCGTTTTTTTAACATTATGTTACTGCATATCTCTTCCATTAACCAAATACAAATAACTCAAAGGAACGCTAGTGCTTTCAGGAATGTATCTTAACAGTGGCGAAGCTCGTTCAGTTGTAGAATGTTTAAGACTTTGTTCTATATTCGATGTCTTTACGATGCAATTCAATCCTCCGCAACTATTATCGTCCAGCATGCAGGTTGCTCGTTCAGGACACGAACTGCGGTGAAAGGTGGTCAGCAACACCGGGGTAAGCTATTTATGCGACGTTTTTAACACCTGAACGAACATGTCAAGACAGCTGGATTACCCTGGAGGTATTCCTGTTATTTGTTTAAGGACAATTCGCAAATATGAACCGATGCGTCAATACATTTGCAGAAATGGGAGCGGTTCTTTTGACAATCACCGACTGTGAAGAAGACGACTTTCTACTGAAACGAATTAAGTACGGAGGTAACTGGATAGGCACTAAAACGTTATGAAGATGATGGCTTTAAATTGGTCTCTGACGAACCATGGAACTACACACTGTTTGTAGTTGATCCAATATTCGACAGCAGCTTGTGTGCTTTTGCTGAATTCTTGGGTGGAAGAAAAACAGGTTGGCCGAATGAATGTAGAGCCATCAAGGTCCCTCGAAAGAGCCAATATGTATGTGAAAATAAAATGTGATAGTTTTAAGATTCTTCATCATTACAGTGTATGATGGGAAGCCATAAACTAAAAGGGAGAATTTATCAAGTGCATGTAGATCTACGATTTGGGGCTTGAATAGAGTTGGCAGGAAAATTGCATGTTCATACAATTTACTTTCCAATGCAAGAAATGTTTGTATATTCAAAGTAAACGAAGCAATCCCTACATCAAGGAATTGCAGTATGGCTTTACCAGCTCAGATGCCATCATGACTTGAGTTCAAATTGCTGCAATTAAAGGCACATCTAGATATCAGAAGCATTCAAGTACTGTTTTAGCAAAATACAATGAATTACTGTTGCGAAACTAAAGTTTTTTTAGATCTACATGGACGGGTGTAAATTAGCTGCCCAATGTACTGCAACACCTGGTACATGTTTCCTGGGAATTAAAAAAAAATACTGAGCACTCTAAATGTCGCTGGTACTATATAATTCGGAGTGCCAGAATAGAAAGCTACTGGGTTCTTCTTTCAACGCCTTCTTTCTGTATGAAACAAAGGACCAGGATGATCAAGCTTGTTAAATAATGAAGATTGGGTTAAATCTTGTCCCAGCCCCACGCTCCAGTTTTTTCTATATAATTAAATACTTAAGCTTTAAAAAATGCTCTTCTCGCAATAATTTTGTTTTTAAAAAATCATTTTTTATGTCAACTTTCGAGGATCTGAGTTTCGTTATATTTTTATTTAACAAACGTGACTGTCTGTTAAATAAGGCATGGCCGCATTCAGCACTCTTGGTATTTGTATGCATGTTTTTGAGATATGTAAAACTAATGCAATAACCTACACATATCATAGTGCTTATTGTTTGGAAATATAGTAATATGTGTACTTTGGTTTTCATACGTCGGACATGTAAATTAATAGGTACAAGTCTGATTTTGAGGCATTGAGAAATTCAAAAGATCTAAGTGAATTTTATACCTCCCCCTTAACGAGGCGTTTAACATTTTCTATGCAGCTCACAAGCATTTTCAGTCTAGTGCTTAAACTAGCCAATTCAATTATCTCCCTTGTGGTGTGAGTCTTTTTACAAAATATGTTTAAACTGGATTGAGCCTTTTTTTCAATACTTAAAACACTGTTGTCAACATTCCCCTAAATGAAGCCTTAGTCCATCAGTGCTTTCAGCAATTTGATTTTCTTCCGGATTAATTACGTACTGACCTAACATAATGTGCTATTGTAAATGGTGTTACATTGTTCCATTGACTTGGTAATGCACTATACAATTAACATTTTCGCTTTCAACTCTTTGGACGTGCGAAAAACAAAGAGCCATCCGGGAAGATTCCTACGAGTCTGACGGCCTCAAATGAACCACAAGTCACCCGAAGGATGTAGGTCTGTCGTAGAAAGCCGAAGGGCATCGCTCTATATACGTACTCAATTTGTCTAACGCCAAAAGTGATACACGATGCTGATTTCTGATTCTAAAACATGTTCAAAGCTCTACGACGTCGACAACATTTTGATTCGATACACCCATGACTGTCATAGGAATACCGTAGAGGCTCTGTCGTTGACCTCGTGTATACCTATGGTATACCAGTTGTGCGACGTATCTTGAAGGTGCCTTGGTAAGAAGACAGTAACATACACATATAAATTAGACTTTGTCTTAGTTGTGCTATATTTAAGTTTAAGACAAGAATATAATCTGAGGGGCTTTGTGAATATGGCACCTGCACTTAAAGATGCACTCTTACTCACTGATAAGATTTACCACAATTAATAATATTGTTTTAATATTCCAAAAAGTATAAATAAATGTCGCATAATGATTCTTATGAAGGATAATGAGTTTAAAAGACGGTATTTGTACCTTATGAGACTATAGTAGATCACAGTTAATATTTTAGCATTCACCAATCATTTAATATTTTTGCGCTTTCTGCTATTAAATACACGGTTACAATCTTGTTATCAGTAATAAATTTTCCATAAATGCATTATTTAGTAAGTAGTTAAAGGTTTATCAGTCAAAATTGATTTTGAATACGAGTGTCACTTTAAAATATGTTGTACGTAGATAAAGATTTGTACATGACATCCTTAACAAAAAACGGGCCAATGACATCTTTGTCACGATAACCTTAATTATTAGTAAGACAAGTGCACTTAGTTCAATCAACTAGATATGTTTGTGAAAATATGGTCAGTTATAGTTATTTGCACCTTTATGGTTAACGTTTCAATACCTCATTAATACATTTTAATACATTTGTCTCCAGAAATAAGAAAATAATAGTTTTTGTATTGCTTATATTGAAAATGCAAATATCTATAATACCATCACTAAATGTCAGACCGGGCAGCTGGAAACATTTTAGATTTTATGATATATAAATAATGCACAAGAACAAATTTCAATTCCTGTTTACGGTCTCACACGCATTTGACACGAAGGGTTACGATCTAGTTTTCCAAATAGCGGACATTGATGGCCTAGTTTCATTATGATAAGTGCGCTGATATAATGAAATTTCGAAATAAGTTTGTGAAATATAAGCAGATCTTATAGATAAAACTGGCAGACGCCGAAGGATCTGGATGGCAAGATGACATCTAAGGTCTTTCTCATTTGTTTTGTAGTGTTTACAGCGTTCCTCGTCCAAGTCGGTAAGTTCTTTGTAATGGTTTTATCAAAGTTAAAATCATTTCATAAAAATTCATTACAAATTATTAGGATTAAATTTCCTTCCTCGGCCAACAACGGCTTTTTTGCTTTACTCTCCGTTTTCGCTATTCTTTATCTAAAACCCACGGTATTTTTTTTCAAAAAAATTGAATAACATACAGAAACTTTGAAACACGAACAAAATGCTATTTTTACGGCATCAAACAAACCAAAATATGGGTAACTCACTGTAATGGAGTCAGGAAGGCAGGGAAAGAGGATAGATATTTAATTCCATATTTGAAGTGTCTATATCTTAAAACTGATTTAGGTGATAATTTTTATATGCGTAAAAAGGGTTTATTTTCCTCTTCGGGTTTTACTTGCCCATAGTAGAAATATTCCGGCGCGGTCAATCGAGAGTCTGCTTGCAGAAAACACTATATTGTTAAAGTGACTCGCTCATGGTTTGTAAAATGCACTTTGTTTAATTATGAAATAAAGTGTGGCGAATCATAAGGAGTGTTAAAACAAAAATACCAAAAGCTGTAACCATTCAGCGAATGATGATATTTGCTCAAATATCGTCTTTGAAGATATTCTTTGCAAAAGCGTTTATGACACGATTGAAAATTAGTTAACGCTGTGGTGTTGCGTGATTGGTTGATTGACATTATCACGTGATGTTATCAATGTGTCCTTAACAGGTCAACATATCCGCTACTTTTGTTAAAGTCCCGTAAGCCGTTTGGACTAGCCGGCTACTTTCCATTTTTTTCTTGACCTCACCGGCGTGGGTTCGAACCCCACTGAAACCAAAATACTTTTTTATGCTATAACTGTATTTGTTTTTGCAATTTCGATATCATTGAGTAAAATAATGATAGGAAAAGTGTTTTCAGATGCATTAACGGGAAAAGTAATTTTTGGTTCAAAAATATGAGCGAGTTTAAGAAATAGATGCTGCACCAACTAATAAAGTAATTGAAACTATACAAAAGCGCGAAACGTGGTTTGTATAATTTTATTCACGGGTACAGTTGGCGTATTAATTATTTTGAAGCCTATGTTCTAGGACATTGGACAATAAGTAGCGTGCCTTTCAGTGAACATCATTGTTTTTTATACGCGCACTATTTACTTCACTTAAAGACCTCTGCCTGCTGGTTATCGCTCAGATAAGAAAAGTCGAAAATGAACAGAGAGGACTGTAAGTCGGTCGTCACAAAACCGTTTCAAAGATGGTGCAATATTAGATAAGATTGTGTTATAGAATGCTTGGAGTGTCTAAGATGCCAGAATGTGGAAGATCCGAAACATTGTAATACAACAATCCTATGCCAAAATGGACAGGTATGTATAAACACTAATTCGTCCAAGTAATGAAATGTTTGTTTACAGAAAGCGGTTGACATATATAGGCGTAAAATTCCGTTTATTTGAAAAAAAACAACAACGATCATATGACTGTATAAATACACTCAAACATTAAAATAATTAACTATTGTTTTAGCACTTTATTCGAGTGGTTTTAAAACTTAGCATTGATAGTGTTGACATATATGCTCAGTATTTATTTTAAAGGTCATATTTAGACAGATACTTCATCGCTTTTACCGGAATAATGTTTCGCTTGAGTTCCAACTTTGCAAAAACACATTTGCATAGACAATATCCCACCCTCGACGAGCTATGACTTGACATGAGGTCTTGCTCATCTTCTCATCTAGCTGACTTTGCGGATTATTTTCATACGACTCAAAATCAAGACTTATGCAGGATGTCATGTCTGATGTTCAGAGCATTTCTAGAACGTTGCAAAAAATATACGCATATACCGCCAATATAAGACATTTCCAAATGATCCCTTTAATGATGTTTGTTTGATCTGTTTTGTTACTTTGATTTCAAAAATCGGCTATATCAACACTGCAAATGTTGTTTATCACCGATGTGTTCACCCCTGCAGCTGTTATAAGAGCACCAAAAGTCTCTGTTGTCTAAACCATTGATTACGCCATTGTTCCAACTTTTATCGTCTATGTTATCACTTCTGAAGACGTTAGTCCCCTCGCGTTGGTTGCAGAATATGACGGCATAAGTAGTTCCCAGTAACCAGACGATATCTAAATAGTATACATATTACATAGTCTGTAATCTATATATAATTCCAAGATAATTATGATTTGCCAGAATCAAAGGAAATTATATGCATGTATTGTGCTTCTACGCATCATGCTTGGCACGTCTTACAAACCCTGAATCATTTCCTTGAAAAACTATGTAAAGTAGACATCTTAACAAGAGCAAGAATTCATATGAGTTTAAGTCAAAGTCAATGAAGGATATATATTGAAATACTACTCATCGTGTTTGTCACCCCTTTTTTCAATAAAACACTAGATAAATAGGTTGAACGTAACAACGGACGAACACGCACATATGACAATATAAACAAACCACCATTGTGACTCCTATATTACCCTTCAAAACTGGATATGCTAAGTCATAATAATGATAACATCATGATTATAGATTATATATGGTTTCGACGTGGAACATAAAGTACCCTTCCGAAGAAAACTAATCTAAACTATTTTATACAGTCTTGCTACGTGAAAACAACTCAATCTGCACCAACAGTGTTGTTTGAGTTGGGATGCGAAAACAATCAGGTAAAACACTCAGTAGATGCATGTTTACAAATAATAACTAAATGTTGATTATAGACGAGTAAACATTTACCAAATTAATAACATATGTTTGCAGATAGAAACTAGTAAACAAGTCGTTGATTACATGTATGATGACGGTAGACATTTTAACGAAACTTTTTCATCTAAACTTATAAAATATTAACACCATCCTTTGCTTCTTGGACAATCGTTATTTAGTATGATTTTTAACGTTAAGCAATGCGGCACGGGGTCCCCAGCTGCGTCAATTGTTGGTAAACGTGAGGTATCGGCGTCAATGGTCGGTAAACGTCAGACATTTTCCTGCCACGAGTGCTGTTCCGCCAACAACTGTAACGAGCAACTCTGTGCCCACAGGAAACGTAATCAACTCGCTAGTTTTTCTAAGAAATCATAAATTAGATATATGAACTGCGAACATGTTTAAGCTATATTAGTAATAGTTATTACACCCAATAACCACGTTTACTATTAAAATTGTATACACCGAGTGCAATGCTTTATTAACACTTTCAACATCTCATGTAATGGGTGCAGTTACTGTTTGTACCATATTCGCAAATACAATGGTTATACATGTATTAAATATTTTTGGAAGTAAAGGGCATGCTACGCATTGCGCGGCAAAAGCTTTGCCTTATTATTTTCCTTCTGATATGAGTATTAATACAAAGACTAAAGAAACATAAAGATTATACACATATTCATAAATTGAATGCATTATTTCAGCGTCGGCATGCATAGATTCTGAAACTGTTGACTGCGCCCTAATGCACTCGCTTTTCAACGTATGTGCTGATATCCAACATGCGAAAAGCGTGTGTCCAAAGTTTTGCGGTCTTTGTACACTTGGTAGGTTTGTAATTGTTATTATGGAAAGCCAAATGTCCCGATGATATTTCGGGATTGAGAAACGAGACGCGCGGGACCTTTTGCTTTCCATATATTACTCAGTATGATATTATTTTGACACTAAAAGAACGTAAACACAATAAGAAGTAAACTGTTACGTGAAGAAATGACGACTTATATTTGTGTATGGTTTTAATTTTGCATTTCAAATAATTGTTTTGTGGGATACCAGAAGAAAGGTTAGTTTTCAATTAATTAACTTTCATTGTCATCATAATCTTCTAAAATTAAGTCGATGGCAACTGGGCGAACTGGGGCGCGTGGTCGACCTGTGATGTCACCTGTGAAAATGGTACACAAGTGCGAATGCGTACCTGTACAAATCCTGTCCCAAAGAATGGCGGCCTAAACTGTACTGGACAAGACAGGCAAATCAGGATGTGTTCAAAGGATCTGTGCCCAGGTAATGGACATGTCAATATTATTCATCGATAGTATTGTTCTCTCTCCCGCCCATTATGTCATTTGGTGTAAGGTTTACCAAGTAGTTTGCTCTGTCAATTATTTCTTCCAGGTTGAGTATATTACCTTAAATTAATATTGTTTATATGTATATATTCTCTGCCCCTTGATACATCTTTTATCATGTCCCTTGTACTCGACCAGGTTTTGTCAGGTTAAGAATCAAGGACCAACTAAATTACAAGTTTTAAACGCAGGAGTTAATCGATATAATACAAATCTGTTTTACAAGAAAAACTGGCTTTGTCGCAAAATTTTCGCCATCCTAGCACTAACCATTTATTTTCTATGTTTATGCGAAAAGCTACAGAAACAAGCCCAGTAGCAAAAAGTTTAAACATAAACCCGGTTTAATGGCACTGGGTAAAAACCAAAAACATAGAACATGAAATCACAAACAAAAAACATGGAAGAACAGCACAAAACTCCACAAACAGCACAGTTCATACATACTATATATAAAAAAACTAGGTATGTTTATCAAGAATCGTTAGGTACCGCCTTGGAACGGTCAGTAAAATGTAAATTTACTGGAGGTTTAAACCAATTTATGTGCACTAACCTCACTATTATCCCAACAATCCTTAATAAAGATAAAACGCAAAAGGTAAATCTTATCAAAGTATGCATTAACCTATGTCACAAAAGATTTTGGTACAGTCCGCTTTTTCACTTCACCTCATAGACATTATCGTAACCAATTAATCAGGCGACAACACCTTGTAGGCGACAACAGGATATGTATCTTATGTATAGCAATCTAAAACGATATTCTTGCATACCCTGTGTGGACGAGTGTGGTGACTCGAGTGAATGATTTGATAGTAAATTAGGCTATCCCTATAAACCTTTAATTTTGGTCAATGTTTGATTGTTTTTTTTTTTGTAGTTCACGGTGGCTGGAGTGGATGGTCAGACTGGGGGACCTGCTCAGCCACGTGTGACGTGGGTATGTCCCAACGATGGCGGGCTTGTACCAACCCAAAACCCGCTCTAGCCGGTGATTTCTGCCTAGGTGCCCAACAAGAATACAAGATGTGTACAGCAAGTCCTTGTTCCAGTAAGTAAGGTTAACGTTATCCAGTTTTATGAATACGAGACATGTAGACGTTTCAATATGTCCGCCAAAACGCCAGGGCATGCGTTGCTGGTATAAATGAGATAAGGTTAAGTACGGATTGATGTACTATTGAGCTTGTCATTCCCTCAGCAAAAAGCGAAATTACGTTATAACTAAAATTTGCAGCTTGTGTTGTGTGCTTTAAGCTAACATCAGACTAACAACTTTGCAATAGTTCAAGGTACAAATAACTCGTGTGTAGCATGATTCGCTGTAGAGTTTTTTTACATACAATCATTTTAAACGAAACCAAACCAAACAAAAATGAATAATTGCCACCAGACATCAACGATTCACACAATTGAGTATTGGATGCCTTAAAAGAATGCTTAAAGGCATGATAATAACATGCAACGGAGACGCAAGCACACAAGAATAATTATAAAATGCAGTTCTGATTTTGAGTTACATATAACAATTACTAGCATGAAACATTATGTTCTGTATCCACAAAAAAACGTGCCACTACAAATACATATTTTCATAAACAGAAGTTATTAACTGGTTAGAAGCAAAATCTAAAAAAAGCCTGGCCCGAATCAAAACATGAGGGAAATATAGATAATGCTACCACGATGCAAAGTAAACCCTTACCAATACCCGACCAAACACACACACACACACACACACACACACGCATGCACGCACGCACGCACGCACGCAGGCACGCACGCACGCACGCACCCACGCACGCACGCACGCACGCACGCACGCACACACACACACACACAATTGAACAAACCACTAACGACAAAGCATCACGTATCTTGGCAGATATTCTTGAAGCATATAAAAAACGAACGCTTTTCCGTTACTAAAAGCAGAAGTTGAATGTATATAATTTTCACTGATATTAAGTAAAGAAACGTTTTGAAAACTTTGTATGTGAAGTCTAGTTTTTTATGTAAAATAAATATTGTTTTTTTTTATTTTATTACATGCCTTTTTCCATATCCAGCAGTGCAAAAACAGCACGCCGAGCTTAAACATCCGTATCACCATATTATCGTTTTCTGATCCGGTTTCATGCTAGTACAGCGTGAAGTCTAGTCTACTTTCGCCTCGTTCAAAATATTATAACAATAACATACTAGGAAAACCTGTCTCATTTTAGATACATGATATAACCTAATTTTACGCCACAAGCAGCAGGTATATATCCATGAACATGGTATGCACAGAAACATAAGGATGAGCTGGATGAACATTTTCTCAGCTTAGAACAAGTCCAATGAATCTAGTCAACTTTTAATGGTGAAATTGATGAATTACTACATTACAAATTAAGATGAGCAGCTCGCCAAAACAGAACAGAGGAGACATTCGCGTTATTGAAAGTAATAGCTATTGTATTACCCAATTCCATCAGTTCTGCATATAATACTCGTAAAATATCCTACTTACTTTTCCCTTTCGACCATGTTGTTTAAATGGCCGCGTTACGTCCGAACTAGCACAGACGATGTTTATACTCGGAAAGCATAGTACCGTTTATGTTTATTTTGTGCTTGGATATTAAATAAATTAACTAGCGATTTGTTTACTTTTCTGAGATATACACATTTTCTTGTTATTTGGCTTAAAAAAATAATCATGTAACTGCTGACTTGTTTCGCTAGAGTAGCTTCCATTGACTTCAATACACAAAGTACATAACATATTAATACGGGCCAGTTATTTCATATATGCAAATTTGACAGATAGCGGTAAAATTAAATACAATTGAAATCGAAAAACAAAAAAGAATAAATAAAAGAAAGGACTCAACGGATGTGTGTCTACACAACTAACACGACGTGTTACAGGTCACCAGAATAGTGTCATGTCATAATATCCCTAATGTTGTCTATTAATTTGTATTGTATTTACAAGTTATTTAACATTGTACTGTACAATACGGATATATATCTGGACTCGTACACAGGTTGAAAAAATATATTGGATGAGCTAGGTAACAGCTTATATACAAGTATCAATATATATTTTCTTGGTATTATATCAACTAGCTAATTGAAATTAAAAAAGATTTCTTACCAGCAGTTTATTCACTTACTTATTCAAGTTTATTGTTTTTCTTTAGGCATGGCCTGTGATTACCATCTTTTCAATATTCATATTTCGGTTATTACAGTGTTATTTGTGTTTGTTCAAAAATAAAGTCATTTCTTTCTGAATCATCCAACATTTTTTTTGTATGGTTATTTCTGTGTTTAAATACGGCAATATTGATCATCCTTTATCGTTACGCTTTATCTAGAGCGCCTCTCATTTCACCTTTTCATGCGTTTCGGTCTTTATCATAGGTTTAAAGGCAAATTTCACTTATTCGGAAGTGCCTACTCATTGTAACATGCCTTATTTATTTAAATTAACACTGACTCGTGAATCAAAGCATCTCCGACAATTGGCTACTGTCTATAAACCTAGGTTTTGAAGCGGAATGGTTTGTACTTTCAAACGAAGGCTGAATATGCTTGATCTACATAATCTAGTTTTTATTGTTTACATTTCTACCGCATTGTTTGTCCATGTACACCGGATATTGTCATTAAACCGAATACATACTGGTTACGTTTAAACAATTTCATTTTATTTATCGGAGAATAGTGACTTTTTATCTAACGCTATTTAATGTTTAGTACACAAGTGGAGCTTTCTCCCCATGGTCATATGTGGTGTTGGGGGTTGTGAAACACAAGAACTAAGTGTTATCATGCATACAAAATGGCCAACTGACTTTAGAATATATGCGAAATTCATTAAATGGTGTCTGACCTTAACATCGGACCTGGGAATCATACAATACGGAAAACATATAGGATTTTTGTAAGCGCGTGCGCCCCGATACGGAAATATATTGTACGGTCGACTTGTTTAAAAGAGCATGTACGATTGGACGTGTAAATTAGGTATATAATAATTAATTGTATTTGTATTTGTATTTGTATTTGTATTGGTATTGTAATTGGTATTGTATTGTATTGTTTTGGTTCGTTTTATTTTGTTTTGTATCGTAACGTATTGGTATTGGTATTGTTTTGAGTTGTATTGTATTGTATGTTTTTGTTTTGTTTAGTTTTGTATTGAATTGCATTGTATTGCGTTCATTTTTTGCATTGTATTGTATTGTATTGTATTGTATTGTATTGTATTTGTATTGTATTGTATTGTATTGTATTGTATTGTATTTGTATTGTATTGTATTGTATTGTATTGTATTGTATTGTATTGTATTGTATTGTATTTGTATTTGTATTGTATTGTATTGTATTGTATTGTATTGTATTGTATTGTATTGTATTGTATTGTATTGTATTGTATTGTATTGTATTGTATTGTTTTGAATTGTATTGTATTGTATTGTATTGTTTTGAATTGTATTGTATTGTATTGTTTTGAATTGTATTGTATTGTATTGTATTGCATTGTATTGTATTGTATTGTATTGTATTGTATTGTATTGTATTGTATTGTTTTGAATTGTATTGTATTGTATTGTTTTGAATTGTATTGTATTGTTTTGAATTGTATTGTATTGAATTGTATTGTATTGTTTTGAATTGTATTGTATTGTATTGTATTGTATTGTATTGTATTGTATTGTATTGTATTCTATTGTATTGTATTGTATTGTATTGTATTGTATTGTATTGTATTGTTTTGAATTTTATTGTATTGTATATATGAAGTGAAGCGTGAAGAGTGAAGACATGGAATGTTTTTCTCCGGGGAATATTAGTGATTTAAATTAAATAAAACTGGATTATTAAACTTATTTGGACATTAGTGTATTGTGTAAACATCAGGGTTCATGTCAGATAACGAAAAAAAGAAAAACAAAAAATCTAACAAGAGGAAAAAGAGTGAAAAGAGAAAGGCGAGTAATTCATTATCGAGTAGCCATCTTGAAAACAGTGACCATGCCGCTTCGGGTAACACGTGCATAAATTTTGATCCGGAGTTCGCCAATAATTCACAAGCGTATGTAACAAGTGTTATGAATTCCAATCAATCACCAGTGCTTAACTATGGGCAACCATTTCAATATGGATTCAACCCTCAGTCACCGGGTGTATTCGCGGCGTCAACACCACAGAGTAACGCCCCACCCCCATGGGCTCTAGAAATTATGTCGGACATTAAATCAATTAAAACAGTTATACCTAAAATTGACCAAATTGAACAGGCCCTGGGAAGTATCAAATCAAAGTTGTCGGCTTTTGATGAGAGAATGAGTTCGGTGGAAAGGAAAGTCAACGACATTGAAAAGGCATGCAGCTTCGTAAGTGAAGAAAATGACTCACGAAAAACAGAGGTAAATTCAATTCAAAAACAAGTGAAACAAATAGACACATTTTATAAAAATGCCGATTCTGCGATACATTCATTTCAACAGGAAGCAGAAAGGGCCAAAGAGGAACTCTTAGACATGAAAGCGCGGTCGATGCGAGACAACCTTTTATTTTACGGGGTATCTGAATGTGCCCCTGAGAATAATGAGAACTGTGAAGAGCTCATCAAGGACCTAATAAAGATCAAATTACAGCTTGAAACAGAGGGTATGATTTTCGACCGTGCGCATCGACTCGGGGCGAAGGCAGCTGGTAAGACTCGTCCCATTGTGGTTAAATTCCACAACTACAAATCAAGAGAGGCCGTTAGGTTAAAATCCCTCGAACCGCCCATCAAAGATGCCCTGAAGAGCTCCGGCCATGGCATCGGAGTGCAATCCCCACAGGAGTACCGTGACGCTCGGAAGGCATTCTACCCTATCGTGAAGGACGCCGAAGAACATGGAAACACCGCCCGTATCACCGGAAATAAACTTTATATAAATAGAAAATTAACAAAAAAGTTTGTAAACGGCAAACTCTGTGACCATAAAACCAATAGTGCATAGGACAGTCAAGAGGAGCCAGAATTAAGACTTATATCATGGAACATTAATGGTCTTTCGAGAAAAATTTTAGACACTGACTTTTTAGACATTGTTAATAAGTATGATGTTATACTTTTATCAGAAACTTGGATTTCTAAACACACCTGTTTAAATCTAAATATTAAAGATTATTTTTGTGAGCATTTAAATGGAAATAAGTCGTACAACACAAAGAAAGGCCGTTTTAGCGGTGGCCTATCAATTTATTATCACCAATCATTAAGCAAGTATTTTGAAATTGCAGAAAAAAACCAACATGGTATAATTTGGATAAAGTTAAGTAAAGATTTATTTAATTTTGAAGAAGATGTATATATTTGCAACACATACATTCCTCCAAGTAACTCTAATATACTAAGAAATGATCAATTTGATTTTTTCGAAGAAATAGAAGTTGGTTTTGAAAAGTATTCTCAACTTGGTAAATGTTTTGTTGTAGGGGATCTTAATAGCAGAAGCTCTAATGTTATAGATTACCTTACATTTGACAGGTATATTGACAATGATAATCAGCTGTCAGATTATGTTCACATTTCACCACGTGATTCAAAAGATCACGTGCTAGATACACACGGTAAACGCCTGATCGAGTTATGTCAGTCCACATCTTATATTATTGGTAATGGTCGGCTGCACAGCGATCACGGTGTTGGCGAATATACATTTCATTCAATGAATGGATCAAGCGTAGTGGATTATTTAATACTTAAGCCTCAGGATATCATACATGTCTCGGACTTTCAAATACTTGATCCAAACGAATTTTCCGATCATTCAGGGATCGTTTTCTCTTTTAATAAGCGGGTTGAGAAAAATAATACCAATGATAATATTATTAATAATAATGATAATAAAATCAAATGGAATCCATCAAAAAATGAGGAACTTAAAAGAAATTTGTTACTAAAAAGTGATCAATTGTCTTTACTAGTAGAACAGTTAAACACTAATATAAATATTGACGGTATAACGAATTCGTTCATACAGATAATTCAAGATTCGTCATCGTGTATGTCTGCCAAAGAACAAAATAATATAACAACAAGAAAATCACACCCAAACAAAAAGCCGTGGTTTAATGCAGAATGTTTTAATGCTAGAGCTCATTTTAAAAAGGCTAGAAATAAATTTGTTCGTAATAAAACATGTGCTAACTTACGGCATGAATACATTGAAGCAAAGTCTTGCTACAATAGGTTGAAAAGAAAACATAAGAATAAATTTAATATAAAAGAAAAAGAAATTTTGGCAAACCTGAGTAAATCAAAACCCAAGGAATTTTGGAATAAAATTAAAAGCCAATATAAAAAAAGTCAACCCAAATCTGAGAATTTAAATGCGTCAGACTTATATGACCATTTCAAAACATTATATAGTACTTCAGACTATAATGAAAACCAAGAATTAAGAACAAACATTAGCGATGAGTATCTTGACAAAGAAATAACATTGGCAGAAATTAAAGTATCTGTTTTTTCCCAAAACAATAATAAAAGTAGCGGTTTGGATGGAATAGTCGCGGAAATTTATAAAACTATATTTACAGATATATCACCATTTCTATCGAAACTATTCAATCGCATCTTTTCTACAGGAGAATACCCCAGATCCTTTGGGGATGGTATAATAGTACCTGTTTTTAAGGGGGGAAATGTAGACGAACCAAAGAATTATAGAGGAATAACTCTCATTAATATTCTTTCGAAAATATATTCTCAAATATTACTTAATAGACTAACAACGTGGAGTAGTATTAATAATAAAATTATCGAAAATCAATTTGGATTTCAAAAAGGAAAGTCTACGATTGATTGTGTGTATATTTTACATTCAATTATAGCAAAAACACTTTCCTCAAAGATGAAACTGTATTGTTGTTTTGTTGACTATGAGAAGTGTTTTGATAAAATCACAAGATCACATCTATTCTATAAGTTAATAACTGAAAATATAAGCACCCGTTTCGTAAAGGCCATCAAGGCCATGTATAGTGCCGTCAAGGCATGTGTACGATATAAAACAAACCTATCTCCATTCTTTACATCAAATATCGGCGTAAAACAGGGAGACCCCAGTTCAAGTTTGATGTTTTTATTCTTCGTTAACGATATTTTATCAAATATTAATCATAATATAGAAGGAATTTGCACCATAAACGATATCAAATTATATCTGCTTTTATTTGCCGATGACGCTGTTATTTTTGCTCAAACTCCTCAGGCCCTACAATCAATGCTTGATGATTTACAAGTCTACTGTGGAATATGGGATCTCAAAGTTAATACATTAAAAACTAAAATTATGATATTCGAAAGAGGCAGAAAATCTAACTTTATCTTTAACATGAATAATACAAATCTAGAAATTGTTGAATCATTTAAATACTTGGGTATAACCTTGTTCAAGAATGGAAACTGGAATAGGACACAGAAACACATTGCACAACATTCCCTTTATGCCTTACATAATTTATTTATCGTTTATAATCAACTAGACATTAACATCAAAGAAAAAACTAATCTTTTTGACAGTCTCATTGGGTCAATTCTTAATTATGGTTCAGAAATCATTGGATTCCATCCAGCAAAAAACATTGAACTAATTCACTGCAAATTCATGAGAAAAGTTTTAAACGTCAGGAAAAGTACGAATCTCACCGCCTTATATGGTGAACTAGGAAGGCACCCAATGATAACTGAACGAAAAATAAGAATGCTTAAGTATTGGATACGAATTTTAAAATCTAATAATACATCACTAATTAAAAATACATATAGAATGTTAAAAAATGACGTTGACAACAATAATACATACAGTGGAATGAATTGGGCATATCAAATAAAGAAAATATTAGATGAAATTGGAATGTCAGAAATATGGTTAAATCAAGATATACAACCGATTTCGATCAAAATAATACGACAAAGAATGATTGATATTTATAAACAGTCGTGGAATACAGATATTAATGATTCAAACAGACTCGAAACATATCGCTGGTATAAAAATGAACTCAAGCAAGAAAAATATCTAGATAGTATACACATAAATAAATATAGAATTGCCCTTACAAAATTTCGAGTTTCCTCACATGACCTATTAATCGAAACGGGGAGACATCATAACATCCCAAGAACAGATAGAATATGTACCTTTTGTAATATGAATACCATCGAAAATGAATATCATTTTCTTTTAGTATGTCCAAAATATCACAATCTACGAAAACAATTCTTTAAACCATACTTTTGCCATTGGCCAACAAAACAAAAATTTATTACCCTTTTGTCCTCAGACAACGGAAAAACTATGCACTGTGTTAGTAAATATCTATATCATGCATTTTTGTTACGATCAGAACCTAATTATGTTGAGAATTGATATGATATATAGTATACTTCTCTATTGACTATGTCTTTGCTCTTTACGATGTTTTTTTTCATATGATTTATTTCATATGTTTTGCATTTTGGCTATAGATGATATGTCATTTAATGCTGAATAAATATTATGTTATGTTATGTTATGTTATGTATTGTACTGTATTGTATAATATTGTATTGTAAGGAATTGTATTGTATTGAATTGTATTGTATTGTTTTGAATTGTATTGTATTGTATTGTATTGTATTGTATTGTATTGTATTGTATTGTATTGTATTGTATTGTATTGTTTTGAATTGTATTGTATTGTACTGTATTGTATAATATTGTATTGTAAGGAATTGTATTGTATTGTTTTGTTTTGTATGATATTGTACGTTTTATAAGTATTGTATCGGAATGAATAAGGTTTATGTATCACCAATAATTTATATAGCGTTTTCAACGCTATTGTGTTAATTGTGATGTTGTTGATAGATATTGTTTGGTTGCTGTTAGCTCATTTGTTTTGGTAGCAGTATGACTCAGTTTCAGTTTTTATGTATTTCAATGAATACAACACTGTTAAGAATTTAGACATACCGTTATTAAACGAATATGAGAAAACCACCACGTAATTATTAATCATAGTCATATTAAAACTACAAAGACCTTATTTAATAACACAGGTATTAAGCGACATTCGCTGAAAGATTGTGCTGCCTATATTGATGTTTCCATGTATTTTTTTATATAACAGATGCTTTTTCATACGCATATTTTTTAACACAGCTATTGATCTCACAGTCAGTACAGTAATTAAAAAAATGTATTGCTTTCATTGTCATGAATGAATGATATACAAGCGCGAGCACTTGATGGAATTATCCATCACATAAATAAAATTGCTAATATAAAATCGAAATCAGGTTTTCTAAAAATCAAAACTAACTGAAATAGAAAAGTGTAGTAACGATATTTCAGCCTGGATGGACTGGGGCTCGTGGACGTCATGCAGCGTGACGTGTGGGGCTGGCCTGCAACGTAGATACCGGAACTGTACGTCGACGTCATCTATTCTTGGCATAGGCTGTGTAGGAAGTAACGACCAAACAGAGACGTGTAGTAACTCAACTTGTGAGTAAAGCAATGAGTCATCCTTTTTCTGTCGAGCATTATACTTGGTTCTATCACTAGTAAGAGCAAAAAATGGTAAAAACAATTATGTGTATAGATGTTCTAATATGAAACCACTTTTTCACATATTCTTTTGACATAAACTGAATTTTATGTAATTATCTTTGGTCGACCATCTGCTTTTCTTGTGTTGATATTTTTAGAAACGATTGCATTAGTTTGTGTTTGCATGCTGTACGAATGCATTGAAGCATATTCAAATCCATGAAATGTGCTAGCGCTTTTGGGAAATGCCCTACCCCGGTGTGAGTACAGCATGAACAAATAGCACACATATGCAAACAACCCTTACATGTACTTTAATAATTCCTCGGTGCAAACAATTAGTTTATCGGCGATATACGTCACGTCGTATAAATACCAGACTGCTATACCCAGTGTGTGTATACCACGTGATAAATTACGTCATATATACTACGTCGGAAGGCAAAGATTTGCCTAAAATGAAGACTTAAAATCAAAGATAAGTTTTCATTTACAACACCATTTTAAATGAAACAAAGGGCAGTCTATGCCGCTTAAAGAGCCCCGCATTTGTTTTATTTCCGAAATTTGATGATGTCATTAGTTTCATCAAACACTTCGACAAACCTGTTTCCAAAATAATGTTTGGACAGTGCTCCGTCAGACGGCCGTGTTGTGAAAAGGTTTGTCGAAGTGTTTAAAAACTAAACTCGCAATCAAATTCTGGTAAAAGACCGGAGGTGGGGCTCCGTAAGCGGCGTATACTGTGCTATGTATCGTTTTAAAAAGGTGAAGAAATGGTAAAGTTATCTTTGTTTAAAGTATTTTTTCAAATCAAAATATTGCCTTCCGACGTAGCATTTATGACGCAATTTATCACTGGTATACACACACTGTATATTGATATAACAGATGACTCCGTAACACATTGGTCTGTATACACAAAAGACTTCTGGTGTTCTCATTTTATAGGCGAATGTAACTATTTGTTATGACCCCTACAGATCAAAACGGTCAGAGGTTTTCCTCAGTTTTTATTAAGAGCTGCACGTGCATATACGCGTATACAATATCTCTTAAAATGTATTTTAAATCAATTGTGTACAGGTGATCAGGTGGCCTTCAACGCTCATGGCCACCAAGCACTGGCTGGAAATATCATCACCTTTACAACAGTCATCCTGAACGAAGGGAACGCGTTCAATAAGACATCAGGACTTTTCACAGCGCCTTTTAGTGGAAACTACTTCTTCTCCGTACAACTCTGTGCTCAAAACCAACAAAGTATTTTGTTTAACATAAAAAAGGCCAATGCGGACATGTCTTCCCCGACGTACCTCACCTCAGCCCATGATTATGACCATAATAGCTACCTATGTGGCACCTCATTTGTGGTCACCAAACTCCATGTGGGTGATCACGTGTGGGTGTACACGATCAGTTCTGCAAGATTTCTTTATGACTCAGGAACACAACAATGGTGTTCGTTCACCGGCTCACTGCTAAGCGTGTCCGACTGATAGACACGTGTTCTTTTTCGTAAAGTCATGCAATGATTATATGCCGTAATGAATACGTGTGTTAGTTCTAAACTCATCTTCAATTTGTATGATAATGATCGGAATAATCTACTATATATCGAACAATTGTGTTAATGATTATTCTAAACTGTACATTTAACTCAATAAAAAAGATGTAGTGAAATCATAACGGGCCTTGTGCTTTCTATATCTTGTTAAACATCATTACTTATTAAATTTGTCTTGGTTTTTGCTTTTATGTACGGATGGATACATTTTATTTGACCATTGTCGCCTATTTCTGATACGCGGATACGAGAAATTGTTACGTAGCTTCAGCATACAACCTTTTAGACAAATATCTCTTTTATGTAATAATATGTGTACGTGCGATGATTCTTCGATGTTAATTTTCTGCGAACGGCACTCACCAGACATACTTGCAAAAAAGGCGCAAGGTAATGACTCAGTCACATAGCCCGGCCGATGAGGTCCGATGAGCCAGCGATGCGATTTTCACCGAACACCGGCCGGACACCGGCCGGACATCTGTGGCGTTTGTTGCTTAAAACCGAATCGGTGGCAGCTCGGTGAAATTTTAACTTCGGAGCTAAATTTCACCGGGCTCTCACCGAGCTCCCTCATCGCAGCCCCATCGTAACCACATCGGAAAACACGTCGGCCGGTGCACGGCCGAGTATCGGCCGGTGTCCCGTGCATCTGAGACAACCAGAGGACGAGGTTTTTTTAACGGACACCGGCCGAGCTCCGACCGAGCTCCGGCCGATGTGGGACAGAGCCTTGGAAAGTATAGTACCGGTGGCTGACCGATGTAAGGGACACCGGCAGATGCTCGGCCGGAACTCGGCCGTAACCCGGCCGGATATCTCTGCTAGTATATATACTGTTCGCTCCTGTCTGTGTACAGCATTCAGCAAGTTGTATCCAGACGATTCACTCTTGACAGACTTTATAAACAGGATGCCAAAATTAGTCAAGGAAAGTGATGGAGATGAGAAGAATTGCGGCAAGAAGAGGCAGCAGCCAGCTAACAGCAAGAAAAAGGGCCAGAAGAAGCAGAAGACGCTAGCAGTGAAGACCAGAAAATCTCCCCGAAAGAGGATACAAGAGGAAGAAGGCGGTGCCAGTGGTACGGAGGGGGAGCAATCAGAGATATCCGATGCTGAGTCCATGGCGTCCCGGGCGTCCCAGGCGTCAAAGTCGTCGCAGTCCAAGCCCACGTCCTCGTCCAAGTCCAAGTCCAAGTCCAAGTCCTCGTCGGCGTCTGCGTCGCGGCGAGCCGTTGGTGTGCCGATAGAGGAGATCACCCAAGACCAGATGCAAAATCTTGCCATGACACTCCCGGCAGGACTACAAAAGTAATTCTTGAGGTATGCGCGCAGTTCTTTGCCTGGTCCGGTAAATCATGGTCCGATGCTTCCGATGAGGAGAGCTCGGTGGCACCAAAAAAATCCACCGAGCTCTACCGATGCCGGACATCGGCCGGGCTATGTGACTGGGCCATAAGGACTAAACGAGATATACAAAAGGTACAAAGGCCACACATAAACTACACATGTATTAAAATAGCATTGGATCACGAGTTCATTGGATCACGAGTTCACTGGATCACGAAGCCACAGGATCACGAGTTCACAGGATCACGAGTTCATTGGATCACGGGAGTTCACTTGATCACGAGTTCACTTGATCACGAGTTCAACGGATCACGAGTTCATAGGATCACGAGTTCACAGAATCACGAGTTCAGTGGATCACGAGTTCACAGGATCATGAGTTCACAGGATCACAAGTTCATAGGATCACGAGTTCCTTGGATCACGAGTTCACAGGATCATGAGTTCATTGGATCAACTCATTGGATCATTCAGTTCACTCAATCAAAAATTCACTCAATCACGAGTTCACTCAATCACGAGTTGATAACTAGTTCACTGCATCACGAGTTTACCGGATCACTGGAATAGGAGTTCACTGGATCACGAGTTGATAACCAGTTCACCGGGTCACGAGTTTACCGGATCAAGAGTTCACTTGAGCACGAGATCACTGGATCAAGCGTTCACTGAATCACGAGTTCACTGGATAACGGTTCACTGGATCACGAGCACAGTGGATCGCGAGTTCAATGGATAACAAGTTCGAGTTCACTTGATCACAAGTTCACTCGTTCACGAGTTTTCTGGATCACAAGTTCATTCGATCACGAGTAAGAGTTCACTCGATCACGAGTTCACTTGATCACGAGTTTTCTGGATCACGAGTTGATTCAATCACTTGTTCGAGTTCACTTGATCACGAGTTCGACACTCGATCACGAGTTCGACACTCGATCACGAGTTCACTCGATCACGACTTCACTGGTTCACGAGTTCATTCGATCACGAGTTCACTGAATCACGAGTTCACTTAGGTTTAAACTAGTTCATATTGCTTGTACCAACATTTATCGATTGTTAAATTATTACGAACATAAGCCACACCGGAGCCAGCATCAACATTATTATATAAAACACAAAACAGAAAAGGGCAAAACTATTAGCATAAACTGATCCAGTAATTCGAAGTTCTTAACGACCTGATAAAAACATCAACTGCAGATGAATATTTACATCCGGGGCATCTGTGCCAACTGTCACAAGCCACTATACATTCATTGGACATGGCTTATGGCATGACAAACGTTGACATATTCCATGTCAATTTGAATTATTCAATACAAAAGAAATTCGAACATAACTCAGAAAACATGTGTGCTATTATTGCAGTTTATTTATTCAATAAAAATATTTATGGATTCAACAAAACTTATTGTTCAATGAAAAATATTTTATTTGATTTGAGGTAGGGTAGGTAGGGATTTTTTTTTTTTTTAAAATTCAAAATCTGGCGTATGTTCAGAGTGTTTTTTGCACATGTCAGTCTTTCTTACATTACTGTCATTGCCTGACTTTGTTTTATCATATAAACAATAATTCTGAATACAATTTGCATTTATCCGCCCTTCTTAACTCTCTATTCGCTAGCGAATATTTTTTTTGCCCAGAAACGGAAAAAAAATAGTAAGGGTCGGTGCATTTTTATAGGTAGGGTCGGCTTACCCGAAACAGACATATTTTTTAGGCCTAAGAAATATTTGCATTCATAAAAATATTTATGAAGTTAATAAATACATTACATGTAAACAATATAAACGTTTAATAAATATTTATATGTCAGTGGTTAAAATTAATATATTTTGTATAATTAGCATCATAGCACACTATCTATAACATCTTGTAACAGTAGTTTAGATTTATTACGGCAAAACAATATGGCAGCGCCCAATCACAGTGGGTTGCTGACAGGAGCTTAATAAGTCCATCTAGCGTTACTAAATCATAACAAGTGAAATAACAGCGTGACATAAAAATGTCACGAATTCTGGTAGGGTTTGGATACGGCGTTCTCTTCAACGAACACATCCGAAAAGGTAATATATAACGTGTTCGCTGAACACATCCGAAAAGGTAATATATAACGTGTTCGCTGAACACATCCGAAAAGGTAATATATAACGTGTTCGCTGAAGTTCTTTAGCTAACATTTACTGACACTACTGATGCCGGGATTTGTAACTGCATACCATTTAGATAAAACAACACGGAAAACTGTTTTGAATACGTCCATTTCAATTTGTAATGAACTTGACATTTCACTTTAAATGAGATTTGTTGTTGTAACCAAGGAATACTCTTTAAAATGTAAAATAAACAAGTATGAAGTATAAATGCCCTGTGAACGCATGTATACTCAAAATGGCGGAGTTGGGAGAAAATGAAAAAATCCGATACATAATTATGGATTTCTCTGTCATTTTACTATTATTGGTACATAAAATTAAGTCACATGCTAGATTTATTATTTTGCTATGTGATTTTTATGTACTGATGTGGTAATTTGCTGCAAGATTTGAATTTGAAGTGGATTTGTTGAACATCCCATGGTAAATATCCCGGTCCGAAAATATCCGGACTTAGCATGGATCGGGTTACACACAACTAGGTCCGAATATAATCGGACCCCGCATGGTAAGGGTTAATATTATAACATGTAAACAGTCTCTGTGGGTAATCGATGTCTATTTGTTTTATTTAGTCAATGGTAGTCTTACATTTAGAATTTTTCACAATAATTCTTCACTCTTCAACATTTGAAGTTTGGTTTGTTCCCATGCGTTTGTACTTGTAGTGTGTGCACAGATGATAATTACTCAATGCTGAATCAATGCTGATTTGGTTTTCATACCCCTTCAGGTTCTTTACCCATCTAGAATGTTTAGTGCTGTAAAAGAAAAAAAGTACTTTCTAACTAATTAGTATAGATAATAATACTGCCATACACAAAATAAAATATAAACAGTTTAATATTTCTCGACATTATTTAAAAACAAAAAACAAGCTGATACATACATGTATATAATAGGGTGCAGGACGAAGTGAACCATTTCACAAGTGAACCAGTTCCTAAGTGTACCATTTCAGGACCAAGTGAACCACATATGCGTTTTATAGTGGCTATTGTGTGATGGCACACTGCCTGAAAGGTGATAATTTAACTAGTAATTATCGCCATTTGAATGCAATACTTCACACATTTGTTACACAGTTAAAGATGTTTATTTAGCTGTTAGAAATTGAAAAGGCATAAAACCTTAGACTTTTAAGCTTCATGACAATTAAAATAGTAGCTATTTTCACTGTATGATAGTAACATAAATTATTTATTACAAATCAATAAATTACATTCATGGTTATTTGGATCGACGTTTACAAGAGCATATTCGCTGGAACTCTTGGCACTATATTGTTCATTGTGGATAATAAAGTCAAACAATAGTTAAAATAAAAAAGTTATTGCATAATCATGTAGCAACGAATTTAAATTTATTTACATGGAAGTTGAAGGACTGCCCTTCATGTATTTATTGCAATGAAGACTATGAACACTTTTTTATTGAATGTCCATTTTTGACAACTTTCTGGAATGCTATACATGAGATTTTTTGAAAGATGTGGAATACAGAAAGAATATAAGATATAGTAATAGGTGACAAAATTGACCAAAAAGAGTATTGTAAAATATAATAATATTGTTAACATTGTTTTAAGTCATATATTGCCGATTGCATCATTTCTAAACGTTTTATGAACACTTTTGTTAATGAAATCACAATATAATGTTAAAGCATTTTCAAAATGTTCACTATTCACCTCCTTTGTTAAATTATATTGTTCCACTTCTATTTCTATAGTGTATGTATTGCTTGTTTTAAAAAAAATAAAATAAATAAACGTGTTGTTGATCATGAACTGGCAAGTAGGATGTTTTGATAATAAATTCATTATAAGGATTAAATAAAAACGAATTTTGTTGTTCATTTTTCTTTTCTTTTTTCAAAACATTGTTATATCAAAATACAAACTTCTAATAATTAAACACTTTGATATGATAAACAATTTATTCTCATTATCTAATAAATCATTTATAACCGGGAAAATAAACTCTAAAACATAATATAACATTAAGACAATATTCCCTATATAACATATAGATGGTTCACTTCGTATCACCAAGTGGATAGACATGGATGTCAAATCTGCCTCAATGATCCAACAAAGTATTTAATGCAGGCTGGAATTCTTCATATAACCCCGATTTGTTGACTTAGTAATATTCAGTCATTTTCCTGCCTGAAAGAAATTAGACTTCTGATTATCAACCAACAGAAACTACAACCGTAAAATACAAATGCACATGTATTAATTATACATTCTGCACTAATTTCCGTTTTAGCCAAGAGTAAGGGTTGGTAGGCACAAATGTGTAGTTGTTGTGCATATGGTTGATAATGATTCACAACAGTATGGCGTTCAACGAGACCTACACCAAGCAAATGAATGTCGCTTGTGTCCAAGCTGTAGTGGCTTCCAGCCTGAAACCATGTACATCTTTTCTTACAGGTTTATTTTGAAAATATGCAGTTTTTAAACAAATAATGGATATGTTCATGTATTATGGTATGTTAGAAATAGGTCACATACCAAAACACATCATTTTTAAACAAAATTTTAAGTCTTATATTTTTCTAAGATAAAACAATCAAATAAAAGATTACATACTTATATCATATACATAAATGATGTACATAAGTACATTTAAAAATATGTAACATGTCCATAATGCACCAGTCAATTGTAACCACGGCCCCCCAGGTCTGGGGATATGCCGGGGATAGCCGGGTAAATGGGTTGTGTTTTTACCTTTCAGGTGGACTTGCAGTGCCAGGTGAATGCAGTGGTTTTGTCTTTGAGCAAAATATATGGCGGGTATTTAACCATCAGTTCGTCCCAGCAGGACGAGGATTTTACCCGGGGTCGGCTGGACCGAAAGTCAAAGTCCCACCTATTCCTCGGAACTGGGGAACTGGGGGGGGGGGGGGGGGGGGGGCAGTGGTTACAATTGACTGGTGCATTATAAGTAGATGTAAAGTATGTAACATGTATATTTATAGTACATGTAAAAATATTAACACGCTGTCTTAACATTTAGCCAAAAATAGTGATTTAAGAATTCAAAAGATAAATAAAAAAACAAACATTTTTGAACACATAAACGTACACAACAACTCAAGGATACTTACATGAATAGCCCTTTGATACGAATATCCCAGTTCCATGCTGATTGTTGACATTCGTTTTTTCGACATGAAATCTTCTTTTACGCGTATAATTTACTTATAATCCATGCTCTACTGTAATGACTCAAATGGTTAGATGTATCGTAATCAACTGCCAGTGTGCACTTTTAGTGTTTACTTATTTTAAACGTATATTCATGAAAAAACATCACCTAGTTTCCAACTATTAAACGACGGTGTAGAGATTCCGTTATTTACCTATGAATGGCGGGGAAATACCTTCTGGTTCTAAAAATAGCAACATCCGGATATGTGTAGTGTTATAAAAATAAAACAACTCGGGGGCAATCGTAATACAATTTTACTAATGTCACCTTCAACACATTAACAAATAAAGTTATGTGAACATTTAATTCCGATATCGATTAAATTAAAGAAAACAGCTTACCTCATGGTTTATCAATGCAGTAAACATAACAAAACAACATAAAATATAATTATTCCCATTCACATAATTACCGGTCCACACATTTTACATTTCATTCGGAACTCCTCCGAATGTTTACATTTCCGGCACATGATATTACAGGTAACCAATCGGAAAACGTAAACGAATCGGGAACAGTGATTAAACTCATTTGTCGTTATTCCGATATAATGTTTTGAAGATAAATTGAAGACAATCTATTCAACCATAAATAGCATTTTTAACACCCATGCAATCGCCACCCATTTGCATTCTTTTACCATAAAGAAAAACAGTAAATAACAGTAAAACCCAACTGTCAATCAACTTAAAAACCGCTCCTACCACTAACTAAAATAAATTCCCATTCCATAATAGGCGCGCACTTCAGTGCGGCGCCAATGATGGCTAGTTAAACTGCTTTAGTCTGAACACTTCTTTTACAAATAACAAACACCTTTGCCGGGGCAGGACATGCGATTTATTGCTTGAAACAGCGTGAGCAATTCACTGGTATAGTACGTACAACATCGTTACAATAATATACATATGATCAAATCGTTTTCTACAAAATGTTTGCTTACAATTATAGCGTTCTGTTAAACAACAAACTATATGAAAAGATATCATGGGTCAGATTAAAAAACAGAGATAAACTTCGCCCCAACAATGGGGTGTAAAATGCTCTGGAAAACTGTTCCCACTATATCTTAAGACTCGCCAGATAATATACTTAACATACCACATACAATATGCGAGTATTATTGTGTCATGCTTTAAGACAACATTGCCGTATATCTGTACATTTCTCAACATAAACTTGAACCTGATTGCCTGAAAAGTTGACCGTTCAGATCGCTGTCGAGCGTAGAACTAATCGCCACGAACATTATCCCGCCTAAACCGCCAACCAATAGCCATTGGTCACCTGACTTTTACACCCGATTAAACCGCGCACTAATATTTGCGCGCCAAAATGTTAAGACAAAAGTTCTGCGCTATACTACGTAACGCACAGAACTAGTAATTATAGCTAGGTAGATGGACGGATATGAGCTCCTGTCATCAAGACCCTGTGAGAGTATTGCCGGGGCTCACGTTGTAATCATTGAAGCTGCCATATTAAAATCAGCAAGCCAATGGACTGCCTTGTTGCAATAAATCCTATTTCCCATCATGCAAATTATACCCAATGTCAATGCTTTTACTCCACACAAAGTTATAGATATACTGCATAACAATATTTTATTGAACAAGTATTTGTTTAACATGTGTCATATACATATTTATCTTCACATTTTTTTTATCCGATGCATATTTTTTTAACAAGTTTTTTAGATATAGTCCATAAATATTTTTATTGACTATAAATTATATATTGCAATTTTTGAACAAATATTTTGTTTCTAGTTCGTATTTACTTCATATTGAATGAATATATTTGACATAGAATAGTTCAACCTTTGTCATGCCATAATAGCTTGCCTTCGTATACATTAAAGGTTTAAAACTTAGTAGTCGCATAATGATTTAAAAAAGGTATTAACAATTTAAAATTTATCACTGCATTCAGGGTAGGAAAAAAGAGCGCCACATTGGGAAATCTAAATCTAACCTCCGTGGAAAGGTTGCAAAAATGTCATAAATGCCACAGGGAGTTGAAAACAACGTGATTTTTGCTCTTTGAAGTCCTTCATCAACTTTTAACAGATATGTTTCATGTTTTTAATGAGCCGGTCAGTATGTCTATTTCAAACATGAAAGTTTAGGTAGCTTTTAAGCGAAAAAATCCGATTTTATTTTTAGCTTCGATGTACCACAGTATGTTTTAAAAGCACCTACAGCGTTTTGTTATTCTTCAGCAGTATCACTTAATATAACACTGTATGTAATATCATAAAACGTTTTGCGCATATTTTCCCATTAATATCATGGTAACTTATATTTTCCCATTAATATCATGGTAACTTATATTTTCCCATTAATATCATGGTAACTTATATTTTCCCATTAATATCATGGTAACTTATATTTTCCCATTAATATCATGGTAACTTTGAAAGGTCTCAATTAGACACGTGGAGACACGAGGCGCCCTTAGCTATCTGGTCGTTGCATAGGAATTCGTTGTGCAGAAACGCTCCGTATAAAACCGCATAAACAACGCATCCCTTGTTCGAGAACGGACATTCAGACAATGCTACTTTGGTAAACGTTCGAGTTAAATCCAAGACCACACAAAATCCAAGTGGTTTTTAAGACGTTGATTTTCAAACCAACGACCTAAATCCACGAGGTAGCAACATTCTAGACACGGGGACACATGGGGAACTCTAACCTATATAGTTGTAACAAAGGAATTCGTTGTTGTGCGCACCGTATTTTACCGCATAAGCAACGCACCGATAAAGTTAGAGAAAGGACGCTGAAACAAGGCCACTAAGTAAATTTTTCGAGTTTTTAGAATACATAGGCAAACTGTGCTGAAGCCGATCATTCTAGCAACAAAATCTGTTCCAATATAAAAATGCTCATCGGATGTAAATAAGTACTGTTCGAGAGCTGCGGACTTCGAAAGAAGCCGCTCGAATTCCGCCAGTCCGCCCGCAACGGAAGTATACGACCTCCTGGTTTTAAAACAGACGTATAAAATGAAATGAAGTATTAAAGAAAGTCTGAAAAGTGTATCTCTTTTAATAGTCTATAACACAAATGTACAGAAATGGATTTTCACATACAACAAACATATTCATATTATTTGTTGGACGCCTCATTTGACCAAGAAGCAAACGTACAGAAATGGCTTTTCACATACAACAAACATATTCATATTATTTGTTGGACGCCTCATTTGACCAAGAAGCAAACGTGAACTTCGTTGCCTTTTTTTAAAATGTTCAGACTTTGGGAAAACATTAAACCATGCCAAAATAGCGGATTAACAACAAATAAACACGTTTGTGCTTTGTATTCATGCAGTTCATTGTATTATAGCTGGTCTTGTTAATATCTTATTCATTTTTCAAGAAATATAATGTAAATGGCACCAGAAACGAGAGCTGTCGAAGGACAGCGCGACTGTCTATACGCCGCTTTGTCTTAGAAATGAATACAATAATACTGTAATATGTGCCTATCGAAAGCAATAAAAAAGTTTAATTAAAAAGGAAACGAGACGAAACCAGGCTTTCAGTGATTGACAGAAGAACTTCAGCTGTCGTTGTGCGATTCAGTTTCAACTGTTGTTTTTCTCTTTTATTTTTAGAAACAGTGACATTGACCTTGACCCAAGGGGACACAAACGCAATCCCATGAAAGGTCTTCATAAACACTTCATATATGTTAAATTTGGTCGCAATATGTCAACTCTAACTCAAGTTATTCAGAACTTACGATTTTTCTATTTTTAGTTACAATGACCTTAACCCATTGGGCTCAAAACGCAATATCCATGAAAAGTCTCCATAAACTATTTCTATATACCAAGTTTGATCGCAAAATGTCAACCCCAAGTACCAAACGTTTATATTTTTATTTTCTAGTTTATATTTTCAGTGGCCTTGACTACAGGGGTGCCATATACCATTAACTATATGAAAGATATCCTTACACTCTTGCTGTATACCAAGTTTGGTCACAACATGTCAACCCTAACTTAAGTTATTCAGAACTAACCATTTCGTTTTTAAGTTACAGTAACCTTGACTATGACCATGACACTTAGGGCCCTAAAGCAAACCATGGTCTATATAAACTATTCCTATATACCAGGTTTGGTCACTATATGTCAAGTTCAACCCCAACTTACTTTATTCAGTACCAACCACATGTCCATTTTTAGAAACAGTGACCTTGACCCATGGGGTCCCAAAAGCAAACTGTGGAAGGTCTTGATAAACTCTTCCCCTATACCAAGTTTGGTCACTATATGTCAAACTTAACTAAAGTTACTTGATACCATAGGTGATACCGCCCTTCCGCCAGCTTGCCCAAACAACATTGTACTTCATTCTTATAACCTTCAATTTCACTTTGTAAAAACCAGGCTAAAAACATTAACTTAAGCCTGTCAAAAGCAATAAAAACAAAAAAGTAACAAAAAGAAAATTAATCAAGGGCATTAATTTGTATTTAGGGTTAATAAGGAGTTATGTAACCTAATTTGTGCATTGGCTACTGTTTCAAGTATGATGGCCATTGAATGAACATGAGATCTGAGTTAAAACCTTAAGTGAATTGAATGAAGGGGTATAGAAGTTATAAGTAATTATCCCAACTTGCCCTAAAACTTTAACCTGACAAAATGAGCCCTAAACTTACACCTTAACCTGACAAAATGAGCCCTACACTTACACCTAAGTTTGTAAGTATACAGGGGCCATAATTTGTTTTCAGAATACTACGAAGTTTTTTAACCTCATTGTGTGAGGGTCCTGGACAACTATATGAAGTATTCAGTGAATTGAAAGAAGGGTATTAGAGGTATAAGTGAAAATGCCAACTTGTCCAAAAACCGGCTGCAGACGCCAAGGCAAGCAGTAAAGCCTCCTTATTCTGCGAATAGTAGAGCTAAAAAGCACTGGACATGATAATTCTGCATCCATCATTTAACACCAAAGCATTGACAATAAAAATCATTAATATTGAACAATAACATAAGACATATTTCTTTCCAAAAGTATAATTCAGCAAATAAAGTCATCAAGATTGTGACACTGAAATGTTAAAAACTTCCTTCATACTTGGCATTCTTCATATACAACATAAAAAATATACTTTTACAACACAAAGAACTGAGTACCAGAGTACCCCTTCGGTCATTTCTTATTTTAAAGTTGACCTTTAGGACTATTACTAGCCCTAACATACGGTTTTAGCTAATGAGTTAAGGGGGCGCGCTGCAACCGGTCCTTTTTTGATAACACCCCTCTGCCCTATGGAGACAAGCATGCGCATCAATCAACCTTCTTAGAATTAAATGCTTTAGACAATCAAATAATACCTCTGTTTTGTTTAAAAGCTTATTACATGATAATAAATACTATATTTGGCAGGTGAAACTCGAACCTACTTCAAATTCAACTTTACTATTTTTTGTCAATTTTTTAATATGTTAAGTTCTTAACAGCCCAAAACAATGTGTCCTTCTATCCCTCAGCACGGTGACCGTCATTTTTCTGCAGCACCTTACCCTTTTTAAAACCTATTTAAAATCCTAGTTGAGTTTTAATATTGTTTTCTCATTAAGAGTTAAAATGGTAAATTTGTGCTACCAAGGTTTACATTTTCATCAGAGCTGACCACTCATCTTCACTAATTGTTTATACTGTTTTTTTATGTTCAACAGTTAAAGTTGCACAACAGATGGTCAGTTTTGACACTTTCTAAAACGTTGGCCTAGCATCAACTGCTTTTGGCATCAATGCCTTTAATTCACTTACAATAGAACACATCTCAATTGATTGGAAAACTGCCCAAAATTTATTTTTTCTTAAAGCGTTAGGAATGCTTTAAACCATAAAACATCAATATTCGAAAGTAAATATGATAAACTGAGAACTGATATTTTTCAGCAGTCTTAAATCACTGGTTTCCAAAAATTTACGCAAAAATTGGCTCTTTCAAAGACAAAGACTAAAAAAAGGTGTCAAAATGATATATCTTTGAAAGTGCAGCTTTAAGCACTTCTCTGTACCCACATATGTTTACCTGTTAGTTTAGACCCGATGAGACCCGATGTCTTGTTATTATAATTTGCTTATATATATATAACACTGTATTATGTGAAGTTAGAAAACCACATTAAATCTAGAAAAGCCATGTTCCCTTCCACAAAACTTTGTTGAACAAAGTTGGGGATAACACAGCCGAAATGGGCAATAACGAAGGCACTTTGTTGCCTTATCTTCAACTGCAACAATAACACTTCAACAAAGCTGCATTGTTGGTGCGTGCATCAACAATGGTACTTTGTACTTTGAGCAACAAGAACACTTCAACAAAGCTGCATTGTTGGTGCGTGCATCAACAATGGGACTTTGTACTTTGAGCAACAAGAACACTTCAACAAAGCTGCATTGTTGGTGCGTGCATCAACAATGGTACTTTGTACTTTGAGCAACAAGAACACTTCAACAAAGCTGCATTGTTGGTGCGTGCATCAACAATGGTACTTTGTACTTTGAGCAACAAGAACACTTCAACAAAGCTGCATTGTTGGTGCGTGCATCAACAATGGTACTTTGTACTTCAAGGAACAAGAACACTTCAACAAAGCTGCATTGTTGGTGCGTGCATCAACAATGGGACTTTGTACTTCAAGGAACAAGAACACTTCAACAAAGCTGCATTGTTGGTGCATGCATCAACAATGCAGATTTGTACTTCAAGGAACTGGAACACTTCAACAAAGCTTCATTGTTGGTGTGTGCACCAACAAATCTGCTTTTCACAATTAAGCGAAATGAACATTTCAGCAAGTCAACTTTTCACTTATAGCACTTTTATGAAGAAGAACACTTCAACAAAGCTACTTTGTTGGTGCATGCATTTAGAAAATCACAAAAAGTTGAGCTACTTTCCACTGCCATGCAACCATATTAAAACCACTTTTGTTTTTGTAACATAGTGATACGGTAGGCAGTAAATGAGACCAGACTTTTATGATGTATGAATATTGTTTGAGGACTCTACTTAAATTTCATTTTAGGCCCCTTGTCGCAAATGTGCGATCATACATTTGAGGATGCCGTTGAAATCGCCGTTGAGGCAATAATTAATCATGTATTAGTCATACAGTGCCGTTTTGCGTTTTATTTTAATTCCCTGATAAACTTGTGGAAGTCGTGCTATTTCCCGCCGTTCTTAACGGCGCCACTATATAGTATTTAAAGAAGGCTAAACGGCACCTAGGGACTCAGTTTTTTAGATGTAACGTTTTAGATAACTTGTTCATTCTCTCTGTTAATGGAATTCATGAATATGTGTTGTAATTGAAATTCAAATGGAACATTAAAATTTAAAACTTACAAAGTGTTTCTCCAATGTAGCGAAACAAAATTTTATACAGTCCTCTAATAAGTAAAAACAAATCAAAATATGTTTGCTACAATGTTTGGTCCCGCGAACCGGATACGAATACGAACAAGAACTTGGAATATGGATTCAATATAAAAATAAATTCGGATTAACTGATTCGGATTTAAAGTGTTTCTTCTTGGAAATAAAAGAAATCCAGGAAAAAGATGGCGAATCTATCCTACGTAAAAGGTGTTAGGACAAGATTCCGGAACATTTTGGAGAAGGAACTGGAAACCGCACTTCAAATTCTGCATCAAGAACAAATTGAAGATGATGAAGAAACCATTGAAGACAAAGTTTTCTCGACTTCAAAGTGTATAGAAAAACTGAAGCTCTATGGTGAAAAGGTAGAAGCGCAAAGTGAAAAACTAGTGTCATGTATGACGGAGGCAGATGAAGAATCGATCGAAGAAATTATCAATGAACATTGCAGCGTGTGTGAAAAAGCCGCTGACATCTGTCTGGATTTAAAACAACACAAAGAAAAATTGTTGTGTCAAAAAAGTCTTAAAATAAAAGTGGAAGCTTCACATGAGGCGTCAGAAACAAGTCATCTACAAAACGTTGTTGAACAATTAGTGTCGTTGCAAATGCAGCAAAGTGAAGCAAACGAAAAAGGTAAAAAGGAATTATCTACATCGGTCAAGTTGCCACGAATAGATCTACCATCTTTTAATGGTGATAAAACACGCTGGACTGAATTTTGGGACTCATTTCAGACATCAGTACATGCAAATATGATTTACCGCTCCGTCAATGATGACAATTCAGAGCATTTGCAGGACGTCAGTGACGTTGAAACCAATACAAATGAGGAAGTTCAGCCAAGTAACATCTATAACCCTGTTACAGAACCTATTTCGTCAGACGAGGACGCTTTATTCCAAGTTATAGACTCGTACATTGCGAACGATGTCAATGAATCGGATTTAACCTTTGATATTGGGGATATGATAGGAGATTGGACATTTTCCGCTATCCCGATCAGTAACGAAATAACGGTCGATAACGTACCTTCCAATGATGTTACAACAGACACTGTGTGTACCACATTTGACACACAACCGTATGCCAGTTTAGACGCCAACGCTCAAAGAAACGCCGAAACCGAACAAGCGTCTACGACGAACCCGCCTGTATGTGATTATGCGATGTCGGAGCCGCAAACAGACGACAATGAATCGAAATCGCCTCTATGCGATTACTCGACAACGGAAGCACTACCAGACAGCGTTTGTACACCAAACACACCAACGCATGAATTTGGTGTATCGGGGTCGCCTTCTAATGATTTGGGATCGTGGACACCACAAGACCTCGGTGATACTTTAGGCTCGCCGAACAACGGCGTCACCCAACCAGAATCATCAGAAAGGATCTTCAACGTGGCGTCGCCTTCACGTGTAACTGCGGACACGTCAACGCATATCTCGGCAAGATCGCCTGCGTGTGACGAGGAACCCATCTCTGATGAAGAGTCCGAAAACTCGATGGACGATATCATTTATATCTCTAGTGCGGACGAATTGGAGAGTGACACGATAACGGTGTCGTGTATAAACGTAACACTGTCACGAACAGATAGAGTGCGCGATGGACAAATCATACGGACAAATAGATCTTCTTCGATAAGTCTGCTTAACGTTGACGAGGATTCTGTTAACATTAATCTTCCTGATATTTTTGCATATGTACACCGTGAATTTACAGACTATGCAAATTATTATCATGATTTTATGGCATAAACTGTGGCATAAACTGTTAAACTTGATTTGATTAGAATTTAAAGTAAAATTCTAAATACGTATCGATCTTTGATACTGACACATTCTTTTGTGAAATTACTTTTTATGATGCATTCATTGTGAAGTTATTGATTTTCGAGTAATTGTATTTTTGCGGCGGGAATGTCGCAAATGTGCGATCATACATTTGAGGATGCCGTTGAAATCGCCGTTGAGGCAATAATTAATCATGTATTATTCATACAGTGCCGTTTTGCGTTTTATTTTAATTCCCTGATAAATTTGTGGAAGTCGTGCTATTTCCCGCCGTTCTTAACGGCGCCAGTATATAGTATTTAAAGAAGGCTAAACGGCACCTAGGGACTCAGTTTTTTAGATGTAACGTTTTAGATAACTTGTTCATTCTCTCTGTTAATGGAATTCATGAATATGTGTTGTAATTGAAATTCAAATGGAACATTAAAATTTAAAACTTACAAAGTGTTTCTCCAATGTAGCGAAACAAAATTTTATACAGTCCTCTAATAAGTAAAAACAAATCAAAATATGTTTGCTACACCCCTAGGGTCAAGGTCAAGGTTATTAAAGATAGAAATACAGTTGTCACTGAATACTTTTAGATAGGGTTAGTAATTAGTAACAATATACTAACTTAGTATATTGTGACCATACTTGGTATATATCAGTGCCGTAGCCAGACTTAAGAAAACACCGAGGCAGAACGGTCTAGGGGGGTCCGGGGCATTCCCCCCCCCCCGCTGATTTTTTTTATTTTGTTAGAAGCGATTTCCTGCATTCTGGAGTATCTTTTAGTCAATGGTTTTTGTGCATTGAGGCAAATGAAGCAAGTCGAAAAGAGTTATTTCAGAGCTATAGAAATTGTTCTATGCCCTAAAGACACCAACCACGGTGTGCCTCAGTGTAGCTACAGCATGGTATATAAAATGTTATGGAGACCTTTCAAACAATTGTGTCTTTGGCCCTAAGGTTCAAGGTTAAGGCCACTATTAGAATAAATAGAAAAATGTGTGGGCATGAATATCTTAAATTAGGAGTGATTTTGTGACCAAACTTTGTGTGTTAAAAGAGCTTTTGGAAACCTCTCATTTGAACGCAATTCTGGTCCTTAGGGTCAAGGTCGTTGTAACTTAAATTTGACTGTTTGAGTTGACATATTGTGACCAAACTCGGTTTGTATAAAGGTTTTATGGAGACCTGTCATTAGAGTGAATATAGAGCCCCTTGGTTTAAGGTCAAGTTTACTGTTAATAAGAATAGAAAAATGGTTTAAACTGAATAACTTAAGCTGAGATAGGATTGCGATCTGGGTCCCTGGGGTAAAGATTTTTGATTAAAAATAGATATTCATTTTGCAGAGTGAATAACAGTTCATTTTCCATGCATGCATTAAAGGGGCTATACACAAAATGATGAAATCATGATATTTTTTTTTCTTGAAAACTGACTTGGTATCAATGTGTACAATGCATTGAAACTAACTACCTGTAGCACAGTTGACACAAAACTGGACTGCAATATTTATGACACTGGTTGGAACACTGTCTCAGACTCTTATTTCTTTTACATTTTGGTGTTGTTGTTTTTTACAATTATGATATCAAGGTGTATTTTTTTAAATAATTGTCCTGAGATATGTTACAAGAAACTCTCTTTTTTGGTGCCAATGTGGTAAATAGTCCCTTTAATGCTAACTTTGCCCTTGCCAGAAACAAGTCTGGTGAATTAATGGTAAACAAAACTAATATGTGTTATTTTTTACAAAATTGCAGACAACTAGCAAACTATTAAAAATATCTGTTTCAACCTAATCTACATAGTAAATACTAGAAAGTACATTTTGCTTCCATGTTTTCTAATCAATCACCAGACAATCTTGTGTTCAGGCTAAAAAAAAACCTTCTAGGTTATACTAAACATATAGTTTAGACAACAGAAAACATTATTTTTAAAATATGTTCACATGGGACATATATAAATAATCCATTTATGATGCTTTGCTAATTATGTTGAAAGAATAAAAGAATTAAGTAAAACTTTTAGATAATTTTCTTAAATGCATTAACAAAGAATGTATACATGGACAAAGCCTCAACTTTTGAAGTGTGTTATGTGATGAAACTTTCTTTATTTTACAAGAGACTGTCGCCTCAATAAAATTTGTTGAGCTGGCTATATTTGCTCTTATTTCTCAACAAGGAAATTCAAAGAACATGCCTCTCATTTTCATTTTTTTTTTAAAAGATGTATGTATACATTTCATGTGTTTATTACCTTAAAACAATGGAAATATGTTCATTAAAATAGTATAGGAATGAAAAATTTGTTATTAAAACAAGAGGCCCCAAAAAGGGCCTATGCTCTTCTGGCTGGGTTTGTGTGGTCAACATCACTGTTTTCAAAAAGAACCAACCTTTTATGGATATCTAAATACTGTACAAGTTTCATCAAGATACAATCAAAACTGAAGACTGTATCATGTTTGCAAGATTTTTTACACAATAGTATTTTTTTATACTATGAAGGCCCATAATCTTATCATTTGAAGGCCCAAAATCTAGGCGTGCATGGGCAGATCTAGCTGGTTTTTGAAGGAATGTGCTCTTATGGATATCCAAATACTGTGCAAGTTTCATCAAGATACAATCAAAACTGAACACTGTATTGTGTTAACAAGTTATTGTTTACACAGTTTTTTTTATTCTATCAAGGCCCGTAATCTAGGCATGCAAAGCTCTAGTGGATATCTAGATACTTTATAAGTTTCATTGAGATAAAATCAAAACTGAAGGCTGTATCATGTGTGCAAAGAATTGTTTACAGGCTTTTTGATTTTTATACTATCAATGCCCATAATCTAGGCAAGCTTAATGATAGGCGGATCTGTTTCAGTTTCATCAAGATACAATTAAAACTGAAGGCTGAATCCTGTTAACAAGGAATTGTTTACAGACGCACTGATTTGTTATACTATCAAGGCCTATAATCTAGGCATGCATTGGCGGATCTGGTTGGCTTTGAAAGGAATGAAGCTCTAATGGATATGTAGATACTGTTCAAGTTTCATTGAGATACAATCAAAACTGAAGGCTGTATTATGTTAACAAAGAATTGTTTACAGCCGCACGGACACACATACTACGTACACATTACCATCGCATAAGCTCTTCTGGCCTTTGGGCAGTAGAGCTAAAAATGAACAATGTTGACAGATACATATACACTGAAAAGTGATTCAAAAGTATTTGCCAGGCAGAAAGTAATGACTGGAATAGTTAAAGCCCGGAATTATAGTTAATCGGGTTTTTCCAGCCTAATCCTCCGGTACAAACAAAATTAAACCGTTGTTATATACACACGTTACTTCGGAGACAATAGAGTCATTGGACTGTTACATTAATTTCAATAGCTCGATATTCACCTTTTATTTGTACCGGCATGGGAAAACCCAGTTAAGTCAATTCCGGGCTATATATATTAAAACACATTCTGGGGCCACCTTATCAACAAGCCTGTGGCAAAATACTGTAAGATCATAACAAGAAAAAACAAAATTAATAATTCAACTTGCCATTTCAAATGAACTCTGTAACATCTACAACCAAATTATTTTTCAGTCTTTAATTACCATGGAGAAAGAAGTATTCAATCCAAATAATAATCCAAACATTTGTTACATTACTTTCAACACAAAAAGGTAATGCATTTCTTACCCATTTAAACTAATATTGTCCTTGACTGACTTGTTATTAATGTTTAATCATGATATATAGTTGCCAAGGCAGCCATCATTGCAAAATTCGGTCTTGTTACAAAAATCTATGGTCACCACTTGATGTGATAAAAGAAACAAAATAATAGCATATTTGAAAGAGGGATCAGATAAAAGTATGTTAGAAATCACTTTGGGTAGCTATGCAGATGATCATTGGCCATGTAAAAATGGTTGTTCACAGAAAGCTTTTAACAATGAATAATTATTAATCAAGGGGATATAATCATCAGCATTCACATTAATGTGTTTAAAGTCTCATTGCCATCTGTTACAAGCAGAAGCAATTTCAAAACAGTTAAATGAAGCTCAAACAAAGTTTACCAGCAGGTATAAATTGCATTGTTCATTCAATGACATGGTTCCCAAAAACTGCACATATGCCACGGATGCAATAAATTTCCAATAATCTCATTCATCATTGATTTTAAACCCAGTTTTCAAATTAGGAATTATTTTGAAGAGGTATGGCTGCCTCCACAGACAGTCTTGTAGGCCTGACATTGCCTGGACATTTGAAGAAGCTTTGGTATCTTGAAGAGTCTTGTCCAGCCACAGCTCTTTTTGCCTTTGAAGACTCCTTCTTACTCACTGGCTCACATCCTGCATACAAATAGTCTAGTATAGATAACATTGATTGGAAACAAACACGTATCAAATTATTAAAATATAATTGCAGTGAAAAACACAATTATTTATATACAGTAAAACTGAACGTCGTTGAACAAGCGGGCAATTTTGCAATGACAGTTGAAAGGCAATTGATAAGGTGTGAATTTTTTTGACAATTATGAAAAGTTAATGACGAGAAGTTAATTGTGAGAAATGTAATTGAGTAATAAAAAATGAATAAACACTACCATATCAATCCAACATCAGAATCTCTGTAAATAATTACTTTTTGTTACTATGCTTTGCAATATGGCCATTTTGTAAAAAAAAGTCGATTTATTGATATTTATTTTTCATTTTATATATAGTATAGTAAACAACCTTTGAACATAAGAGCGATTTCCACAACGCAACACATAATCGGTGTCTTAGCAAACAGACTACTATACACTGAAATATATTACATAATAGACTTGAGAATTGAAAATCGGGTCATTCGAAACATCGGTTCCCTCGATGTTTAGGCTTGGTCCCCGGCGACTACAAGCGATCGCAGTTTTACTGTACCTAAGAACTTGACAAAAGTGTTGGGAATCAGACTATGGTCTGCTATGAACTTCAAGTTCAGGGAGCAAAATTTCTTATCCAAATCACAATATTTTCCCTCAAGTAATTTTTTTTCTACAAATACTATATTTCCAATACCACATTGAGGTATGTGTGTGCATTTTTTGTCCTGAGCATTTCTTGGTATATTTGTGTTGGGAGATGTCTGAAGTTCATTTTTAGCGAGGGTCAGGACAGCTTGGATCTCCCAAGTTATATGTTATTGATTACTGCCACATTCCAATATAATGTTTTAACTGAAAATGCAAGTTATGGCGGCCATCTTGGGCACCATCTTGGATTTCTCTATCTTCAACACGTGTTTGCAATTAATCACACCAGCTCCATATATTTGTGACTTTGCCAAACATTTTGGTATATACCATTGCTTGTTTTACTTTCGTTTACAGTCTTCACCAAAATCCAATGATTGTCACTAAACTATTAATGCCAATACAGGTGGTATATAACCTTTAAAGGACCTTAACTGTAATTTATTCTCAAGTTAAATGCTTCATACATGATACATTGCCACAGATCATTCATTTTGTAAGTATTTAAAGTATTGATGTATACAGCAGGGTTCTCAATAAGTTTCAGTTGAACCGGCGCAAATAATAAAGTAACCAACCAGCTTCTACTTATTCTACTGAAAATTCATTTGGTTTTCCAAATTTGAACCGGCCCTATTGCCATTTGAACCGTCCATTTTGGCCGGCAGCCGGTTCTTATTGAGAACACTGAATACATATAAATTATCATTCAATTGCCAAAAAAACTTATATAAATATTGTTTGTTGATTAAAAATACAAGTAGAAAATTGTTCAGAAAAATCGATATAAGGAGGTGGTACGTAATAGTCTGGTGTATATTACCAGAATATCTTTTGCGGTTCTCATTTGGCTTATTATGATGGGAAATGATAACATATTATTTAAATATGCTCTTTAAACGCAATATTGCATTAGTTTGCAAATGATTAAAAACATAATATGCGGTAAATAACTGATATTTAAAAACTTTTTTACATTTCGACCTTGAAATGACCTTGACCTTTGCTGGCCTTGAAGTTGATGGTCAGCGTGTTAGAAAGCTTAGCACATGTACACAACTCAATTCAAACATTTAAGTCAATAAACGTTTATGTTAAATATTTATAATAAATACTGTAAGACTAGTCATAAGCTTAGAAAACGGCGGTAATCTTGGCTGTTATCTTGGTTACCATGGTAACCTGAGGGATGCCAGTTGTCCAATCTCGCTAATGAACTTCAGACATCCTCCGACACAAATATACCAAGAAACGCTCTGGACAAAGAATGCACACAAAAACTTCTAGGGATTAGACTATAATTTTTAACATGCACATTGTTCCAGGTATATATATGTTTACTGTTGCTGTACTTTTTTCTGAGAAAAGTCACAACACAGCACTATAGCATCATTAGTATGACATCATTTTGTTGAAATTCATTGGGTTACAACAGTGTTGCATATTTTTTTAAATCAAATTTAGCATAGTTTTCAGTGCAACACTGTATGCAACTCAAGTTACGACAGTGCTGCATAAATGAAAATAGTCAAATTAAGATACGACTTTTGGACAACTTATCATTTTAAGAACTTAAAAATCAATATTTTTCAAAAATATTTTTATGACAGATGGAAAACTGTTAAAGCATGTGAACAATGCAAAAACATCATTTTGTGAAACAATGGAGTTATGGCACTTATAATTGCGGCACTTATAATTGCGTTGAGCCCTTGAAATATATTACATAATTATGTTCACTTTGTATGTGTATCACAGATGCAAAATGTGTACACATAGAATACCGGAAATATCTAAAAGATTGCAAGAAATAACAACAAAATTATACCTTTGTCCTGACCATTTGGATTTTTGAACAGATTTTTCTTGGCTTACAAGAAGCCTGGTGAGCTATCCAAACTAGCTAGGTAATATTGTGGCCAAGGGCAGAGGAATGGCACACTCGCTGGTTACAGCCACCTATGTTAGTGTTTTAACATTGCAGAAATTGAGAACCTGAAAAATAGGAAAATCAAAATAATCAATCAATATACAAGAACATCAAAATATAATTTATCTATTATGTACATGCAAGTCTAACTTGACATTTAATATCATGTATAAATTATGTGATTTTAGAAATCATGGGATCATGTGATCATGTTTCACAATCAAAGGTACACTTTTATTGTTCAATCTATAGTTTTAAAACCTGCATATTTAAAAGTGTATGATCACTATCATCAGAGGCTGTGTTAGCGTGTATTATATTAAAATCAAACCAATTTTTTTCATGATTTACCTTTATATTTTCCACAGTGCCAATCAGTCTGGAACTTGGTATGAATTTGCCCAGCAATAACATCCAACGTATTGACTTGTCACAGACAGAAGACATAGATTTCTTGTGTAATCCTACAATTTTTATGTGTGATTTATTGCATACTGACATCCTAGCAAAAAGAGTGTCATGAAAATTTTGTAAAATTAGACAAATAGTTGGAATACTGGTTGTAACTACTGTGAAATCATTAGGAATCATGGAACATTAATTTTCCATGGATTTAGTGGGTTCGTCTCTGTTCATGACCCTTTAATTACCAGACAAGTGATAATTGACATGGGTATCTGCGCTTATGCACCAGTCAATTGTAACCACGCCCCCCAGGTCCGGAGGTATACTGGGGTAGCCGGGGAAATGGGCCGTGTTTATACCTTCCAGGTGGCCCTGCAGTGCTAGGTGAATGCTTTAGTTTTGTGTTCGCAAAAATATAACGGGGAATAGGCCTAACCTAAGGTCCCATGGGTGTGGGGCCATTTGATGGGGATTTTACCATCTGTTCGTCCCCGCAAGGCGGGGATTTTACCCGGGGTTGGCTGGACCGAAAGTCAAAGTCCCCGCTATTCCCCGGACCTGGGGGGGGGGGCGTGGTTACAACTGACTGGTGCATTATTGATATACTGTCAAAATGAAGACTATCATAATGTGCACAATGTAGATATGAAGATGATACATAACAGGAGGTCACTTTCCATTCAACAACAATGCCAAATATGTATACAGTACAATAGTTACTATTACCAGTATTGGTGCTGTTTGTTATAACAGCATCTTTTCAAAACTTGCTCTTCATATTCATTAAATAACACATATAACAAGTTATCAACAGTTTAACAAAATTTTATGTGAAAAAAATTCAAAGAAAAGGATCATCAACAACAGTCAAGTCAAATGATAAGAAAAATTTCAAAGAATGATTTCCATCTGTCAAATCATTATTAATATTTTAAGAAATAAGTTTACTTTTATATATTTCTCAATTAGTACTTTGCTAAAAATGTTCTTACTTACCAAGCATAAACATGAACTGCAACAACTTTTCTGTTTACATCAAATGATCAGAAGTGAATCATGTGTGATATAGCTGATAAAATGGGGCACCAAAGGGGAAATTTCAATTCGATGACATCATAATGTGCATGACATGCAGTATTGATGACATCACAGATTTGGAACTCAGCCAATTCTCTCAGGACAATGTCTGCTGGTAATGTTAAAATTTTTGTTTTTATTATTGTTTGTATTATGATTGTGGATTTTAGCTTGTATTTATTTTTAAGCCTCAAGTAATTTTGTTATTAAATTAAATAACCAGTAAATAACCAAAAAAATATTATTCATTTTATTTTATCAAATTTTGATTTTGAAAAATAGCTTTTTTATTATCTTGAAAAATTAAACTTGATAATCAGGCGCGTAGCTCCTATAAGGCACAGCTGGCCCGGGCCTTAAAAATATTTTCAAATAGTCAAAAATGAAATTTAAAAAAAATGCGAAAAATGTAATAAAAATGAAGACAGAGGGGGGTGAGGGCTACATCCACAACTTTTTAAAGACCTTCAATCAGTTAAGTCTCATATGAACTTTTAATTGCGGTTGTCGCCTTGTCGGGTCAATATTATGTCCGTAATATGTGAACGCACTTTTTACGCGAAGTATAGATTTAGTTCGACAACAGTTGTTTCCCTTTTTTGCAACAGCGCTTTATCGTAACGAAACTCAGTATCCGAATGATGTTTACAAAGCGGCAAATTCCAAAATGGCAAGTTCGGACAATTTCAACCCGCCCTACCCCGACCTTTTTACCAAATCTGGATCCATTGTCAAACTTGATGAACAAGAGAAACTGAGTTTGTTTACCGTGTCCTGGCTTGAGGCACATGCCTAAACGTTTCCGTCAAGGTAAATTTGACACTTTTAGGCAAATGCTAATGACATTCACATTGAATTTAATTATTATTTAACCCAATGTGTTTCCTTTGAAACGTCATTTTTTTTAAACAAAAGAAACTAGATCTATATTTGAAACCATTATGCGATGTGTTAAGAGAAAAAAAGAACTTAAATAATAGGATAAGGGAGAGTTGCTATTTTGTTTTTATTAAGTATACTACTCATATAAAGTAACGCACCAAGTTTAATGGGTGAACTATTGTTTTCGGTAAGCTTGTCTGAGATGGTAAACTGACGACTTTTCTGTTTTTCTTTCGATTAAAATTATTGGAAAAACAAATACATATAGTTTGTTAAAATAAAACGCATGTCGATGTGTTCTTAATTTCTTATGTAGATTTCCGCGTGATTTGTTTCAAAAATAGTCCTCATTGTAGGCCTTATTGTATCAAATGACATAATTATTCTTGATTTACAGGCTTATTGGTGGTAAACTCAGAGCATTTAACGCAAAGTGGTTGAACGACTTCCCGTGGTTGAGGTACTCGGTAAATATGGACTCCGTGATGTGTGCCCCTTGCGTGATCTTCGATACAAGGAAGACCAGATGTTTTTCCACGCTCCCTTTTAATGATTGGAAAAATTTGTCAGCCAATGTTAATCGTCATCATATAGACAAAGTCCACAGAAATTGTGTCGCTATGGCGGAAAATTTCGTTGATGTCATGAAAGGGAAGAAGGAGTCTATTGTCTGTAAGCTATCTTCGTTTACCAAGGACTTGGTAAAAAGAAATAGACATATTCTTGGACAGATAATAAGAGTTATTTTGTTGCTTACCAAACAAAACATACCCGTTAGAGGCCACACGGAAGAAAGGAGTAATTTTATGGCGGTTCTCCAATCCCACGCGTTAAACGATCCCATACTCGCAGATCACCTCCGAAACGGAAAAGAAAATGCCAAATACACATCGCCTGATATACAGAATGAGATTATTACGTTATGTGCCGATCACGTTCTTCAGTGTATCCTCACACAGTGTAAAGAAGCCGGATATTTCGCCATCATGGCCGACGAAGCTACCGACTGCTCCACAAAAGAACAGTTATCTATATGCATTCGCTTTCTTACAGTCAACGAAGGACGTTATGAGCTTAATGAAAAATTCATTGGCTTTGTTACTTGTAGATCAATTAAGGGCGTTAATCTTGCTGAGGCCATTGTAGAGTATCTCCAAGACTGTGGATTGGACATCTTGAAACTGCGTGCCCAGTGCTATGACGGAGCGGGGAACATGGCAGGAAAATACAATGGAGTTCAAGCACTGATACGGGAACGTGTACCACTTGCGAGCTACGTACATTGTAAGTCTCACTGTTTGAACTTGGCTTTGGTACATACATGTAAACTACAATGTGTTAGAACAATGATGAAAACAGTTCAGGATATTGGATTTGCATTTTTCCTACTCTGCGAAACGTTTAGATGCATTCGCTACTGAGCTGTCTCAGGATCCTGTATCACGTGCCCAGATGGATGGTCGCCAGAAGTTGAAGACTCTCTGCGAAACGCGATGGATGAGTCGCACGGACGCTCTCACAACGTTCACACAGGCATTTGCAGTTGTCGTCCATGCCTTGGAAACATTGGAAGCAGATGGTGACGATAAAGCAGGAGAACACGTGCGTGCAATCCTGAGATTCGAGTTTATCCTTACACTCGTGGCATGTGAACAGGTACTCAGCTCCCTCGTTGGATTGACTGCAATCTTACAGGAGGTAAACTTCATTTAAAAAACGTATTACATGTATATAATAATACAAAGCAATAAATACACATAGACTAGTCATTCGTAAACTAATACTTAATTTAAAAAAAGTCAGAAATTAAACAATATTTCGTATTTTGCGTTTCAAAATACGAAGATCGTTTGGTATTGCCAGGTCCGATATACACTGTATAATAATATGAAAATATCACACATATTGCAATTTAAACTGACCAGGGTGTACGTCTGTAGCATATATGTCATCGCCATGGTCTATCTCATTCTCAAAAAGATCTTTGCATGATTCACTTACATTCTGCATAAATATTAAAAAAAACCTGGTGCTCGTTTAAACTAGAGCCTCATTTTTATTTGTTTTGATGTTTTTTTTTAACATATCAGGATTTTTTTTAAATTTTAGGTTAGTATGGATTTACTTGAGGCTGTACGAGAGGCTGGTGTAGTCGTAGACATCTTGCGAGCCGAGCGAATGGATGAAACTCTGTTGGATGCCATTTTCCAGAAGGCAGCTGATATTGCTTCGGAGTTTCAAGTAAACAATTACATTTTGAATAATTATGATATTCTACTTTACTTAAACATCATTCTCGAGTTAGAATAAAGCTAGATCATCAATAGAAGATATCGTTGATGGAATCCATCAACGAAACCTGCCAGGAACATGTGACTTGTTTTGAATGAGACCTCAGCAAAATATTAAGATAACGATCGCTGAAACTAAAAACAGAATGGCAAAGTGGTCAACGTTCAGAATTACACAACCGAACATTTCTTGTTTGTGTGTGTGTGTTATATTCTGCTAGCTATAATCTCGTGTTGTTTTATATGCAGACGGATAGTTTCATAATCAGTTGTAAACATCGCCCCTCGTACATATATACATGTAGTTCTACCAAGTGTTTCTCACATAAACCCACGACCCTCATAAGTGAGAGGTTATAGCGGTTTACAACTCTAACTATTGCATTATGAAGCCGAGGCCGCGCAAAATGAAACAATTCCATGTTGTCCGCATCATAGAGTGTGTTTATTGATTACATGCTCAACTTACGTAACTATTATTCATTTAACGTAAGACATAATTACTTTATTAGATTGATGCAAGCGTGCCTCACCAGAACCAACGTCAACGGAACAGGGCGAATTACCAAGTTGAAGACCCGAAGACATACTGGCGCATTGCTTTGTACAATGTTTTCGTCGATCACCTCATTGAAGAAGTATCTAGCAGGGTAATGGCCAACCAAGAACGGTTCTGTGCACAGTTGCTCTTACCAGTCCGGTTGAGGGATCTTGACGATTGTCAGACTGATGTTATTTATAACAGCTTTGAGGACGATATATAATCGCCGAAAGAAGCGTTTGCTGACGAGGTTCGACGATGGAAAGTGCGTTGGACCAATGATGATATCCAAAAGCCTACTACGCTGCTAGCAACGCTGGATGCAACACCACGGACAGCCTATCCCGGCATTCATCGTGTGCTGTCGATACTCTGTGTAATGCCAGCCACGTCTGCATCGTGTGAGCGCTCGTTTAGCTCAATGCGTCGCATAAAGGCGTACCTTCGCAGTACTATGACCGGTGAAAGGTTGTCTAACCTGGGCATATTACACATTCACCGAGAGGCAGACGTTGACATCGACACAATCATCAACAAATTCGCGTCTGCCAAATGCAGAAACATGGAGTTTATTTAACTCTTACCGTAAATTATAAATTGGTATATATTATGTAAAAGAAATTAAATATCGTAGTATAAGAATTAGGCGTTTTCAGAGTATTTTATTCTCAGGTTGTTTATGGCTACCGCCCCTTTGATCCTCAATCGGGCCTTAAGTTCAAAAACGGCCAGCTACGCCCCTGATAATTGTAAATTAAGGACTGTAATGGTCAGTGTATTGATAGAAATAAACACAGTTTGGTATCAAAGCTATATTTTTTAATAATGAGTAATATTTAATTGAATCTGTTATATCATTATTTTTTAAAAAGCCGGGCCACAGGTGCATTACTGGTCTTCACCAAATCCAGTTACAGATGAGCATAGAGACTTGCAGATACTGACTTATTGAGAAACACCAAGATGTAAGTTTCAGACATTTTTATTGCAAACCAATCTTTTTAAAATCTTTTAAAGCTAAATAAATGTTATGCACCAGTCAACTGTAACCACCGCCCCCCCCCACCAGGTCCGAGGATATACCGGGAATAGCCAGGGAAATGGGCTGTGTTTCTACCTTTCAGGTGGCCCCGCAGCGCTCGGTGAATGCGTTGGTTTTGTTTTCGCGCTAAAAATAGCGGGAAATGGGCATGGCGGACCCCAAAAAATAGAGCAAGCACAGCAAAGATCACACTGTTTTTGTAGAATGCCAAAATATATTTATATTTCACTAAACTGACACTTGGCCCTTTATATATGTAATGCACCAGTCAATTGTAACCATGCGCCCCCCCCCCACGTCCGGGGTACCGGATACCTGGTTTTTAGCAACAGCTTGCAAATCTGATGAATGTTTTTCATTGGCTTTAACTTCTTCAGAAATGTTTACACCAATATTTTTACAGCTCTGCTTTTAATGATTTGCTGCGATAAAGTTTCATCGGTGGAGTTAAAAAAATGAAATCACAATTTTATTTTATTTCAAAAATGAGTTTTTTTGAGCGGCGGTGTTCGTAAAACATAGAATCAAATAAAAAAGGCCTTATTTAAAATATATATTTTTAATATAATTGGCATTTTGTTCTCATTTCAGTTCTGGGACTTGACAACACACAAGAGATCTAGGATATTCTGCGAAACAAGCACATCTACATGTGACACTGACTTTAACTGGGATAAACTACAAATACTGAAATGTTCGGACTTGTATGCTCTTGCATAAAATAAATTTAAAACGGAATTAAAATAAAACTCAGATATGGATTTTTTTCAATACACATGTACTCTTAGTTGTAAGAACTGATACAACTAGCAAAAGTTAACAAATATAAATTTAATTCCATATACACGAGCAACATAAAGAAAAAATGCTAGAGACCTATGTTAAGCAGGTATTATGAAATACTGTTCTATGGAGATATGAGAGAATACAATATTAATTTAATCAAATATTGGGAGTAAGCTCGATCAGGAGTTTCTGGAGTAAGTTTATTAAGGATCTGATGGAAACTAGCTTCAGATATATATTAACGAACATGGTCAATTTGGTAAAAATTTAACAATTAAAGGGGCATAACTTAAAAGATAAGTTTGGACAAATTGTATAATGAATGGTCACGTTAAAGAGTGGAAAAAGTCAACTGGCATTTTACCATAAGTGCCAATGGCTCAATACTCAAGCACTAAAAAAGTTACCTCGTTAACATGTTATTTTGCTTAAAAGTGCAAAGTATTGCTTTGCCTGTGCACGCATCAACAAAGTAGCTTTGTTGAAGTGTTCTTGTTCCTTGAAGTACAAAGCACCTTTGTTGGTGCAATACTAGGAGTTAGTATGAATTGAAGTAATGAGAAGAATGGATGAATGGTTGGAATGAATTTGCAGTGCCTATCGTTTCCAAAGTTAGAGGCCATGTCAGATTAACAAGCTCTAGATTAAGACAAAATTTGAAAAGGGCTCTGAAAATTCATTAATCCAGAACGGTTATGTGTGACAGGGATATGCAATGCAGGATACACAAGAAACATGCGTGCACACAAGCATATATACGGTACAGCCATCATGCATATCAACAATTTTACCGCCTACCATATCACTATGTTATAAACACCATAGCATGTGAATAGGTAGTTAGTGGACTATGGGCATCTAGTGTTACCATATTTCAATAAAAGCAGACATAACACATACATAATGAATTTGTGAAGTATTCAATTGCTGAAAAAAGCAAACAAAAGCATAAAAGTGTCCAGATTCCCATTGTGTGGCACTGAACATTAAGTTCAACCACTCTAAAATAACAAATAAGCTAAGTAGCAGGGTCCGATATGGTAGCTTTGTTGAAATGCAATTGTTGGTTATAAGTGAAAAGTTGACTTGCTGAAATGTTCATTTCGCTTAATAGTGAAAAGCAGATTTGTTGGTGCACACACCAACAATGAAGCTTTGTTGTAGTGTTCCAGTTTCTTTAAGTACAAAGCTGCATTGTTGATGCATGCACCAACAATGCAGCTTTGTTGAAGTGTTCTAATTCCTTGAAGTACAAAGCTGCATTGTTGATGCATGCATCAACAATGCAGCTTTGTTGAAGTGTTCTAGTTCCTTGAAGTACAAAGTACCATTGTTGATGCATGCACCAACAATGCAGCTTTGTTGAAGTGTTCTTGTTGCTCAAAGTACAAAGTACCATTGTTGATGCACGCACCAACAATGCATCTTCGTTGAAGTGTTCTTGTTGCTCAAAGTACAAAGTGCCATTGTTGATGCACGCACCAACAACGCAGCTTTGTTGAAGTGTTCTTGTTCCTCGAAGTACAAAGTCCCATTGTTGATGCACGCACCAACAATGCAGCTTTGTTGAAGTGTTCTTGTAGCTTAAAGTACAAAGTACCATTGTTGATGCACGCACCAACAACGCAGCTTTGTTGAAGTGTTCATGTTGCAGTTGAAAATAAGGCAACAAAGTGCCTTCGTTATTGCCCATTTTGGCTGTGTTATCCCCAACTTTGTTCAACAAAGTTTTGTGGAAGGGAACATGGCTTTTCTAGATTTAATGTGGTTTTCTAACTTCACATAATACAGTGTTATATGTATAATTATTATTTACCCGATATATGTATATCATCAATTAATAAACAGAAACAGTGTCACCAGTGGTTCTATGTTGGTTATGGCAGAACTCTGATAAACACAATTTGATAATGCATTATTAATAATGTGCGGATATCCGGATACTCGGATATTTCGCTTCCATCCCTAATTATTATGCATCATTTTTAATAGAATTTGCTTCTATGTTAAACATCATCTAGCTGGCATACCTTTGACATTCCAAACCAAAGATTTTAAAAACATTTTGGTCAATAGAAAAAATACAAAACAAACCGAAATTATAAGTCTGGTATAATAATGATTGAAAAAAAGTTTAGAAGTACATTATGAACCACAAGCATGTTTGGCATTGATAGTGATTTATGGAACTGTAACACTTAAAGGCCTAGTTTAAGCCTTCTAGAAGAGCCCCCCCCCCCCCCAAAAAAAAAATCAAAAAAATCTGTGTACAGTACACAACCTCTGTGTCTACTTGTATTGACCCCTCTTATCAGATCTCCGATCGGAGTACCCTGCTGTGCAGTTTGGGAGGTTTTATTATAGAAATGGACCCTAAATGGCCCTGCGCCAATAAACGAATACACAGGAAATCGGCCCCTACTGTGACACCAGTGCAATTAGCAGAAGATGCACAGCAGGGGATTATCATGCCAAACATTCCTTAAACTAGGCCTTTAAGTTTTGTCATTGTGGAATAGCCCAGCTCTAAACATTTAGGAAAGCATTTGTTTTTTTCTTGACATTTGTCAATTATTTTATGCCTCATAGGTAGCAATACATTATTAACGTACGAGGCGCATTGCAAGATTTTTGGCTTTAAAACATAAATTTGCTAAAATAATAATTTTATTGTGTCATTTTATTGTGTAAATATGATGAAATGACATTTTAGAAAGTAATACTGAAAATTCATGATGATATCAAATGTGTTGCCTAAAATACATGTTTATAAGTGGGACCATGTTTTGCCCATTTTGAATAGTAAATTTGATGTCACATACCTGACGTAATTAAGTGCATTTTAGAAATGATGTGCAAAGTTTAATTTCTGATTATTTTATTTGTAAAAAATATGTTTAAAGCCCAAAATTGTGTGATGCGGCTAATATATATGAAGATGACACTGAGCATGGATTCAATTTGGAGTGGCCCTACTGTGGACCATTTAAGTTTGCATGTTGGTTAAAACTGATCTTTCATCCTTACTATGCACTTCCATATGCTTCTCAAGGCCAGCAGCATTTGCAAACTTCCTTTTACAAATCAAACAGTCATGTTTTTTTACATTATTATGCGTCTTCAGATGCGTTGTCAGTGAGGTTTTCGTGGTGAACTTTTTTTCACACAGGTTGCATTGGTGAGGTCGAAATCCAAGGTGTAAATTAAGATGGTCCATGAGACTACGCTTAGTGGTGAAAAAATCATTACAAAGCTTGCATTCATGTTTGACTCTCTCCCCAGAATGTATTGTCATATGTTTCTTAAGGTAAGCGGCTCTAGCAAAACTAGCGCTACACACATCACACACAAATGGCTTTCCAACATCCTCATGAGTCTTTTTGTGACTGTTTAGTACAGATTTTGTTACAAAACATTTTCCACATGTGTCACAAGAGTAGTCCCTTTCTTTCGTATGAGTTGCCAGATGACCTTTCAGAGTAGCTGGATGCGCAAATGCCTGGCCACAGACATCACATTTGTGGGGCTTCTCTTTCGTATGAACCAACATGTGAGAAACCAAGTGCGCCTTCTGTGTGAACTTCTTCTCACAAACCGTGCACTGGTATCTCTTCTCTCCTGAGTGCATCTTCATGTGAGTATGTAGGACGCCTACAAGTCTGAAGCTCTTGCGACATATAGCACACTCATACTTCTTTTCGCCAGTGTGGATGGTGCTGTGGTTGTTCAGTTGGCTGGATGTGATAAATCTCTGGTTGCAAACATCACATTCGTACTCCTTTTCACCAGTATGTATCTTCAAATGGCGACCTAGATCTCCACTTTGTACAAATGTCTTTCCACACTCTTTGCACTTGTATGGTCTTTCTCCTGTATGAACTCTCAAATGGTGGGTAAGATTCGATGATGAGGCCAGCGTTTTCTTGCATACAGGACAATTCACTGTGTCTCTCTTTCCATGCTTCTTCATATGACTGGTCAGATTGCCTGATTGGTGAAATGATTTGTTGCAGATATCACAGGAGTATGGTTTGGTATTTGTGTGCAAATTCTCATGATTCTTTCTACATGTTGTGTTTCTGAATGATTTTGAACAGAATCTACACTTGTGCGGCTTTTTTATGTCAGAATTTGCCGACTTCCTCCTTTTCTTACTGACATTGTTGTTTTTTAATGTATAATCGCACTGTTGTTCATTTGACATTGCTGCACACTCAGTATCTTCTTCCTTGATGTTTTCTAGTGTGCCCCCATCTTCAATATCACTAGTCTCCATAACAGATTTCACAACCTTCTGAGCTTGAATATTGTTACACAATGCATTTGTCTGTGAACATACATTGCTCTGATCAGTCTCTGATACATCATTAACAATAGGCACCTCATCTTTGATACAAATGTTTGCAGAAGAACTTTCTATCTCTGTATTGCTATTAACATTTTTATCTTTCCCTGAATGAGCATTTGCTTCAGGTACCTCATTTGTGCTATCTGTAGTAGAAGGCACAGTGTCTGTATCAGTCAAACTATCATTATCTTCCTCTGAATCATCATCAGTAACAGGAACATCATCTGAACTACAAATATCTTCCATTTCTGTGTCAGTCATAACATTAGTATCTTTCCATGAATGATCATTAGCAGCCGGTACCTCATTTGTGTTCTCTTTAGTATTAGGTTCAGTATCTGTACATGTACTGGCCATATTGGATACTCTTCATGAGTTTGTCCTTACTTTCTTCTACTCTAGATACCGGTACGCCTAATTGTTAATGGCACTAATCGTTATTAGTACTAGTTGTTTCTTCTGTTTACCTTCTCCCCACTTGTATACCTGAAAATACAGTCATCTAAAAGTTAACAACTACAAAATAAGAGAACAAACACTGAAATGGGATAAAATTGTAATATTGTAATGCACAAGCACAAAAACAGACTGACATGCAAACTTTCCATGTGCATCACAAACAGAAGCTTAAAATATCATTCCTACCGTTAAAAACTTGTTGAGTAAGACGCGCATTTATCCAAATCAAACGTTTTTTGTTGCAGTATGTCTACTTTCACTTCGAATCACCTTCTTGAAATTTTGAGCACTCGCTGCGACTTAAATACATGAAGCGTTTTCATTGGATGGCTACCATCGACTTTTCTTGTTTTAATAACGTAATTGGAAAAACATTCAAATGTTGTCCAAAGTGAAAGTAGAAATACTGCAACAAAAAACATCCGATTTGGAAAATAAATAATAATTAAAATAAAAAAAAAAAAAAAAAAAAATATTAAAAATAAAAATAAATAAAAATGTCATACTGTATCCAGGCCATGTGACAAGCACCTTTGGGTCAGAACACAATTATTGTCAATAATAACAGTTACATGTGTAGATTCCAAAAAAGCAAACAACTCTGAAAATGTTTACATGTATAGAGAGGGTTTGCTAGATTGATCTCTACAAAATGCACATGTGCAGTCTTTTACATAGATAGAAAGTGAATTAAAATGTCACATTAAAATGAGGTTTAAACGAATAATAATTGTATTGGTCCCAGATGCATATCATCATGGAGTAAAACAGCTGATTGATTTTCACCAGGAAGGAAGAGAGAGAGAGAGAGAGAGAGAGAGAGAGAGAGAGAGATTTTCAGATTTAATAATATTTTATTGCATAATTATAAACATTATTACAATTGTCAAAATATTTATGTACATGTATATAGAAAAGTTTGAAATAAATGTTATCAAAGTTGTATGCAAAAGGGTCGGGCCACAAGTTATCAACAACATTAGTTACGGCCCTCCCCTTATAGTTTCGTTAGAGTAAACAAGATGATTGGTATGTTAAGTAGTATATGCTAAAAAGAGCATAATGCATAATATGCTAAAAGTATATAATGTATTTTATTTGTGAATTTGCATGTATAAGTAATATTCATTATATTATTATGAAAAAAAGAAGAAAAACAACATTATTGTATCAAACAAGAAAATGAAGAATTGATATAGAAGAAGAAAAATAAAAAAATAAAAACTGACTAGAAAAAACATATAAAGGAGACAAAAGCACAACCCTCACATAGCGTTACATCAAATGTTACAGCGCTTACGCTTCCACATGGCTATTTACTAATTCGTATACTCGGTAGTTTGCTGGTGAAATCTTCCTGTATGTTTAATAAAGGCTTGGACTTGTTGAAAGAGTTTACTATTATCGTCATCAGTTAAACTGTCTATACCATTCAGGAGTTTATCGGGACTTAAAGGGTGATAGGGTCTAGTTTTTGTAAATAAAGTTAATCTCGCATTTCATATAAAGGACATCTGAAGAAATAATGTTCAGCATCTTTGTAACTATTGCCACATTCGCAAAATGGATCGTCACGTAGAAAGTTGTTAAAAAGATCTGCGTGAAGATTGCTACATTTGTTTCTTATTTGAGTGTGTTGAATTTGCATTAATCTCTCACCATGATACTAGTAGTTTGGGACTGTTGGGGGTTTGTACATCTTTTTGAGCTGATATTTAAAAGCTGCTAGTGTGTCAGACATTTTTATTTCTGGGTTAAGATCATTCCATAATTTAGCTGAGGATGGTATCGTGGAATTAGAATACATTTTACTTGCAAGTGTTTCAAGGTTATCATTATTTCTAAGATTATATGGGGTATTCTTTCTAACAAGTTGATGCATATCGTCAATTAAATAATGTGGCAAGTAACCTTCCTTATATTTATACATCAATATTAGTTTTTGCATTTTTCTTCGATCAGCTAAAGATACCCAACCTATTTCATTTAATAAATTGTTAATAGAGACGGAACGGGTAAGTCCAGTGACTAGTCTTGCAGCCTCATACTGAATTCTTTCTAACATGTCTTTCTCATATTTAGTGCAATCGTCCCAGATTATTGACGATGAACGACAAGATAACAAAACATGTTCTGAAATGATTTTTTTTTTATACGTTTGATCAGAACATGGTGTGCACTTAGTAACGTAGGGTCTACTGAAAATTTTACTTAGAGCTAGAGCCACCGTCCTGCAATATTTGAGTTGTTCGCGATATATTTGACTGAACCTCCATATAATACATGAAATAAATAAAAAGAACATGCAAAATATATAAAAATTACCCAGTTTAAATTTAATATTCATGAGATAAAATGGCAAAACTTATACAAGGGGGCGCTACTCTGATAAAAAATATTCCGCAGGTTACACAAAACTATTTAATTAGAGCTGGTTTCATCTAAAAAAAGTACGAAGCTCCGTATACATACAGTCATTAAAGAATCCCTTGTTGTTTCAGATGGTCGGAAAATATCATTGAGCTAATGTTGTTATCACAAACCAGACTTTAAATGAATAGTCCTGTATCTTGTATCTTAATTTGATAAATGTATGCCGGCGCTCATTGGCTGCATTTATGCACATATACAATCCGCCAGTGCCCCATCACGACTTAAAACTGTATCTAAATGCCAAAGAACGAGACATGAGTGAGTGATCACCCAGAAAAAAGACGGCATTTCATAATTTACACCTTCGATTCCTTTATAAAATGATAGATTTTCAAATAATAAACTACGCTAAGAACGCCCCATTAAGAGCCCCAGCTCAGTTTATGCTGGGAGTAAGATTATGTATTATTGATCCCAGGTTTATGGGAGAAGAAGAAGCTTCAATGTATATCTGAATGTCATTTTACAATCAAAATGTTACTTCCATCTGCAAAAGAGTGGTATTAACGACATCAGGATTCTTATCACACACAGAACGAGTATTGTCGTAGAATATGTCATTAAGACAGATGTTCAAGACTGGAGGCTCTTCTATTTATCGTTATGCCACGCCTTTCAAGGTGGAGTCCCACCAACATTGACCCGTTGTTTTCTGTTTGTAAGATAGCTGTACATAAGCTTACATGACAAACAGACTACAGTAGGATTTATTTGTAGATTTATTCAATGTTTAATCTTCAAATGTGAGAGCTCCCTATATAATACGTTTATCCCCATTAAAACTAATCATTTCAGTAATGTGGAAACATGCTTGTTAAATAGAGGTTCGCGATAATATAATCGTTGAGGCCAGTAAACCCTCGAAAAATGGCTACCAGACAAATCGGCCCCTTACCAAATCGGCCCCTAGCTCAAACGGTTACCTTTTCGGCCCCTTACCAAATCGTCCCCAGCACGTAGACGTTTCGGCCCCTGATTACCGAGACGTTTCGGCCCTTAATTTTATTTTATTTTTTTATTTCTAAACATAAGTAAACAACATGTTATTTTTATTTTTTTATTTTAATTGACTAAATATAATGTATACATGCATACAAAGGTATAGATAAAAATAGATTTAAAGAAAATATCTGTACACTTGAAAACATGTAAAGATTTATTCACGAGATATTTTTATAAAACGAAATAGAATTGAAGAAGGAATGTTTAAACCTTTTTTTAAAAATATTCTTTAAATATTATACACAACTATGTTGCTAATAATATGACATGTCCATTGTCTAACATCAGTCTTGACACCTATCGGCCGCCGTAGATGGCACCAACATTTTTGAGGAACTCTTCGCAGGTGACCTCATGGGAATCGTATGAGTCCCACTCATCCATGATCCTGGCGTCGATGTCTCTGTAGCGCTCTCGACGCTGACGGCCAAGGGCTGCCTCCGACACCAGTTGATGTGTTACATTCACCATTTTGGATTCCCTCAGCAGCAAACTCAGCAAAACGTAAAACTGCAGGGTTGACCGACCGGCAGAAAAGTTCAACCGGCGATGCCATCCTGAAATTACAGTCATAACACAATTAAAATTAAAACATACATGATTTTCTATTTTTAGTGAATGCTATTACCGGAAATGATACGGGGAATATAATAAATAAACAGTTTTGTATTTACCTTCGGTGTCATTGTTTGTTCGTATCGTCTGTCGGTACACAGACCACTCAGTGGTGCTCCAGAGGGAGCTCTCCATCCACTGATCTTCAACGTACGTGAAGAGTTCCTTCATCTGGTCCGAACTCCCCTCTGCCCGGTCTTTAAGCTTAATGAAGGCGCGCTCTATGTGTTGTCCCGGAAGAAATGGAAGGGCTAACAGCTTCCTGATGAGCTGGTGGGCTCCCTCTCTCCGCTCATAAGTTGCCTTTAGCCCCAGGTGCTGGACGTGGCGCAGAACAGCCTGGCACCAATGAAATGCGCATCCCTTCAGCTGGGTACCCGGGAAAACGGAGCGGAGGGCCTGCCATAGACCTGAAAGGAAACATTGTATGATATATATATATATATAATGTGATATTCAATTTTACCATGATGAATTGTTATTTTTTTCATTTTGCTATATCCTTACCTGCTTCAAAATCCATCACAAAACCTTCGACTTTCGGCGCCTCTTCCATTATTTCTATCAGTTTCTGCAACACCTGCAGTTATCAAACATCATTATTAAATTGTATTATTGAAATGTACGTCAAAAACGTTCCATGGTATAAAGCCTTTTAAGATGGATATTGATGGATAATGATTTATGAACAGAAGAGAACAGATATTTTATAAGAACTAGTATACAATACATCTTCTTATAACTACAATTTAATAATAAATAAACAGGCACATGGAAAGAAAGTTACATTTTATTTTTTATGAAATTCAGTAATTTATATTCAAATTAGGTAAGGATGAAAAAAACTATTATTAATCTTATACTGAATACGTATGCAAAACCATACTGGCTTAATAGGTGTTTTTAGACAGACGGTATTATGGCGAATTGTCACATTCCACAGAGGTATCAGGCGTTGGAATTGTGACACTTTGTGTTTACAAGCGTCTACAAGGTTTGTTCCGACTTTCCCAACCGCTAATTCTCACACTTACCGAATAATACCGATTATCTCTTCGCATCTCAAACAGAATATTATTTCACTCTAATATTACAGATATATTGTTTTACTCTTTTTAAAATGCATATTTGTTGTAGAATATATGTAGAACTATCAAGTTGTCGAACAGAATATTATTTCACTCTTATTACGGATATATTGTTTTACTCTTTTTAAAATGCATATTTGTTGTATAATATATGTAGAACTATCAAGTTGTCACTTGTTTGCAATTCATATCCAGAAAACAAACATTATTCAGGTATAATATGAAAAGGTAATGATATCAGTGTTATATACCGCAAGGTTCATGCTGCGTGGTACATACAACACAAAAGGAACAAGAGTATGTACATCGCGTATGTCCTATGGATATACAGAATTATGTTTAAACACTACCGTTTATGATACAATTAACATAACAAAGACACATAGCAAAACTTTTATACTAGGGAATCACAAGTCAGACCAGTGTCAATGACAACAGCTTTGATATACCTTTGGCGGTACGTGCATTTTGATCTAAATTACATGAGTTATGGGAAAGTGTTATACATTTCTATACATTTTTTGTGTCTTTAAAACATATTACTTGCACCTACCTGTATCGCAGACTCGATGCTGCCAACGGTCACATACATCGCAGGTGATGGCATGTTGCAGTGGCCTCACAACCTTATCACACTCAATACACAAAACAGAATCAGACATTATAATTTTCAATAAAAATCCATTTCATTACACAATAAAATAAAAGTAGCACAACAACGCGTTTATAATATCCAATGCACGAAAATTTGACAGTAACACAGCAACACGTTTAAAACAAATGGTACCCACTTTAAGAAACAATTTAATATATATACTTACGTTGTTTATATTACTCAAATCTTCTTTAATCAACTGTAAATAACATTAACAAATTAAAGACAATTATTCATTCACACGTTTTTGAATGTCTTTTTCACACCCACAACACTTACAGTTTGCCTTGCAAAGAACGCATGGTTCAAAGACAATTTTTCTTTGATGTCTTTAATGATCAATTAATAATTAACAATTATAACAAATAAACTTCCTTAGATTTTCTATAATTTATATTAAAAATCATTAAAAATCGTTATTTAGTTTTTAATTATATTTTTTATATCAGTCATATCATTGTTTTTCATGCATATTTGTCTATTTGTAAATTTAAATATGTTATTTAGGTATAATATGAAAAGGTAATGATATCAGTGTTATATACCGCAAGGTTCATGCTGCGTGGTACATACAACACAAAAGGAACAAGAGTATGTACATCGCGTATGTCCTATGGATATACAGAATTATGTTTAAACACTACCGTTTATGATACAATTAACATAACAAAGACACATAGCAAAACTTTTATACTAGGGAATCACAAGTCAGACCAGTGTCAATGACAACAGCTTTGATATACCTTTGGCGGTACGTGCATTTTGATCTAAATTACATGAGTTATGGGAAAGTGTTATACATTTCTATACATTTTTTGTGTCTTTAAAACATATTACTTGCACCTACCTGTATCGCAGACTCGATGCTGCCAACGGTCACATACATCGCAGGTGATGGCATGTTGCAGTGGCCTCACAACCTTATCACACTCAATACACAAAACAGAATCAGACATTATAATTTTCAATAAAAATCCATTTCATTACACAATAAAATAAAAGTAGCACAACAACGCGTTTATAATATCCAATGCACGAAAATTTGACAGTAACACAGCAACACGTTTAAAACAAATGGTACCCACTTTAAGAAACAATTTAATATATATACTTACGTTGTTTATATTACTCAAATCTTCTTTAATCAACTGTAAATAACATTAACAAATTAAAGACAATTATTCATTCACACGTTTTTGAATGTCTTTTTCACACCCACAACACTTACAGTTTGCCTTGCAAAGAACGCATGGTTCAAAGACAATTTTTCTTTGATGTCTTTAATGATCAATTAATAATTAACAATTATAACAAATAAACTTCCTTAGATTTTCTATAATTTATATTAAAAATCATTAAAAATCGTTATTTAGTTTTTAATTATATTTTTTATATCAGTCATATCATTGTTTTTCATGCATATTTGTCTATTTGTAAATTTAAATATGTTATTTAGGTATAATATGAAAAGGTAATGATATCAGTGTTATATACCGCAAGGTTCATGCTGCGTGGTACATACAACACAAAAGGAACAAGAGTATGTACATCGCGTATGTCCTATGGATATACAGAATTATGTTTAAACACTACCGTTTATGATACAATTAACATAACAAAGACACATAGCAAAACTTTTATACTAGGGAATCACAAGTCAGACCAGTGTCAATGACAACAGCTTTGATATACCTTTGGCGGTACGTGCATTTTGATCTAAATTACATGAGTTATGGGAAAGTGTTATACATTTCTATACATTTTTTGTGTCTTTAAAACATATTACTTGCACCTACCTGTATCGCAGACTCGATGCTGCCAACGGTCACATACATCGCAGGTGATGGCATGTTGCAGTGGCCTCACAACCTTATCACACTCAATACACAAAACAGAATCAGACATTATAATTTTCAATAAAAATCCATTTCATTACACAATAAAATAAAAGTAGCACAACAACGCGTTTATAATATCCAATGCACGAAAATTTGACAGTAACACAGCAACACGTTTAAAACAAATGGTACCCACTTTAAGAAACAATTTAATATATATACTTACGTTGTTTATATATAAAATTATCCAGATTTCAGTTTGCATCAAATTAAGATTACAGCAACTAAAATTATTAAGTTATTTATCTATAACTGATTGCAAAGTTGGAAAGCTAGACGAAAGTGTAATTCGAGGTTTCATGCCCATGTGGGCATCATTTTATTAGAAATATGTACGAAGAATAAACACAATGATGTATGGAATGGCAAATGATAATATAACATTTAAGTGATGTATGTATCAGAAATAAGAACACGCATATTTGCAAACATTTCGCAATATAAGCAATTTATGTCCAGGATTAGTAAGCCGAATCGATTGTGGGTTTAATGTAACCTGTAGATTCGTACGAACGGAAGTGGTTACAAATGTAAACAAATTGCGGGGAACCAGCAGCATTTCACCATATTGGGCAAAACACGTTGAAAGCATTAGCCGGTATAAATTCTTCTTGTTTTAAGAACTGTTTCATATTTGCGAAACAGCTATGTAAGTGTTCCACAAGACATTTTTGGATTTATGTAAAAAGGACTAGAATTTGTGTAAACATTTCCTTATTTTAAAATTCTCCCTGTTATCCGTTGTGAAATTGGTGGGTGGGGCGATTATGTTGACACATTTTTTGTTTATTTATCCTAGAATGGTAGTGTGGGTAACTGTAGACAGTGTAGTGTGTTTGTGTGCGAGTGGTAGAACCACAGGGGGCAATAACGTTGACAGGACCCCCCCCCCCCCTGCCCCCAAAAAATTAATTAGATATAGTAGATTAAATAAAAAAATAGTGGTTTGTGGCAAAAAGGGTGGGTCCTGTCAAAGTAGTTGCTGCTGGTGGGTTGAACCATCCATCAGGTAACTTCAGTCGATTAGAGCTCTGCTGTTTCTCGGCCTCTAAACGCCAGCTCCACCACTTTACGGTGGTGCAAAGAAAAAGAGCTGTCGACACTTCCGTGGTGGAGCTGTGGACTATGTTTACATAAACAAACGTGAGTATGATTTATATTTTATTTGATAATTTCATTTAGCGGACATATTTCGAAAATCGGAGAATGTGGTACCGTGTTAGAACACTTCTACTATAGGCTGGTTACTATTTCGTTTCAATATTGTGCAAACTGTGGTGTCGGGAGCTTTTTTCCCGAATCGAACTGGTGCATATTTTGTGATCTGATTGCATAGCAAGTACATTTAGATGCTTACACACCCCGTAAGAACATTCTCACGCATGCAAACATAACTGTTATGTATGGTACTTATGCCGGAACACAACAAAACTGATAAGCACTTCTTAAAAAGGAAAAATGCACATATTTATAAGTGGTGGCGCTGTTGCTGTTGATTTTCGAAATATGTCAGTAAAATGAAATTATCAAACAAAATATAAATCATACTCACGTTTGTTCATGTAAACATAGGGCACAGCTCCACCACGGAAGTGTCTACAGCTCTTTTTCTTTGCACCACCGTAAAGTGGTGGAGCTGGTGTTTACAGGCCGTGTGTTTAGTATTATTTGATTCTAGCCCCACATAAGAAACACTTCCTCCCAGGTTAACGTTGGTTTGAACCAGCCCCCCAATCAGTGTTATTGGTTGGACTGCTGTGGCTGGTGTTAAGGCGGTTGTGGGATTTTGCCAGTCGGTTTTCTAAGACGGTAAGAGCAGGTTATAGCAACACACCAGGCACACTTTTACACTCAGGTTTACTATAACAAGAACAAAACAACACTTTAAAGCTGTAGGATATAGGCTGAGTATTAAAATTTAATGTGACAATGTTTGTTGTGATCTGCTGACCAAGTCAAGTTGTTTGCCGGTGTGTCAAGTGAGAATTATAAGTCACCAGCTCAATCAGCCTAGTTCTGGCTTCCATAACTTTAATGTTGATATTTATTTTTTTGATGTTTACAACACATTAAAGTTATGGCGTAACACCCATAGTAAAGTCAACCAGAATCAATTGAGTGTGATGATGCAATGCAATCACATGACCATGATGACGTCGTTGGATTCTATTTACAGTATCGGATTCACATTGTTCATTGAGTTAAATCCAATTGAAGTAAGGCTGAAAATACCTTTTTGATAAGTAAAAACAATTGATTTATTCCAAATTTGTTATTAGTTATTCACTAATTATTCGAAATAGAAAAATAACAGCAAAATAAACACTACATTTGTGAGTTCAAATGTAGGTCAAATGGGTATTTTCTGAAAATCTTGGTGTCACGTGATTAAATTTGAACACAACTATGACCTAGTTAAGAAATGCTTGTAAAAGGATTAATTAAAATGCTAATTCAACTATCTTTAAAGAGTTTTTTGGTGTTGAAAATGTGTTTGTGAACTACATTTTACTTCATTTACCTGAGGATACAGTTATTTTGTATGTACAATGCATATATAATGACGTGAATGTGTGGGTTCAAATCCTGACGCAACTCACAATGAATGTTTTGAAGTTTTAATAACGTCCAGAATATAATCACATGCATACAGTTCTATGGAACACCAGTAGAAGTTATTTATACAGCGTCATCAATGATTCTTGTAACACAAGTGTTTAAGTATTTTAAATTTGTAACACAAATTATTAAACACACTTATAAAACTGTTCCTAGAAATATATATTTGTAACACAATGTCCTTTATTATAACTTTGGTAACGCACACAAAGTCGAAAATAATATTTGTAACACAATGTCCTGACTTTGGTAACACACAAAGTATAAAGTAATGTAATGGAACACCATACAATTCGAAGTCCTTAATAAAAGTGATCCTCAGGCTTTTATATGAAACATATTGTTGTTTTAAAAGGTTAAGAAGTAACAAGAATGTCTGAAATGTCTCACTCAGGCTTAGCTATCAAAACTTGTCTAGCTAAGCCTGTTGCATAAAGATTAGTTAGAACATAAAATAATGAAGGTGCTAAAATTAAAGGAAACATGTAGACACAAGAAATAACAGTTTGTTGAAGAATTAAAAACCATTATGAAACCCTTCAGATGTAAAAGGAAATAAAGAAAATGTATGAAATATTGCATATAATTTAAAGGTTCTATGTTATAAAGAATATAAATGAATTCCTCATAAGACAACATTAATTTTCATACCAAATATCATATATTCCATATGAATAAAAGATTTACATCTGAACAGCAAAAGAGACAATATGTACATCAGACTTACCGGACAAAAACATTAAGAACTATAAAATAAAAAATAACAAATATTACGAAGACAATTTGACACAAAATTGCTTCATAATACATACAAGTGAAATAACAGCGTGACATAAAAATGTCACGAATTCTGGTAGGGTTTGGATACTGCGTTCTCTTCAGCGAACACACCCAAAAAGGTAATATATAATGTGTTCGCTGAAGTTCTTTAGCTAAATCAGCCTAGTGTTGTTGTTTTTTCTGAGAAAACAAAAAAAGAGAAATAGTTCCATTTTCAATTGTTATTTCAAGGGAAATCCAACATAAAATAAGTCACTTTGCAAAGTTTCAAGGGCAGATTAGTATAATAATATGCTTTTTTTCTGTATTATTTTCACTAGGTTGTTCTCATAAAATCCTTTCCAAAAATGATCAGAAGACTGTTTGTTCCTTGAATCATTAAAAAAAAAAGCTTTTCTTTTCAACAAATTGTTTTTGTATTGTTCATTTTTGGCGTAAACTCATTTGCTGAGGGCACAGAAAAGTCCCATTTTTTTTTATATTTATATAAACATTTAAAATAAAAATGCCATGAACATGGCTTCCATTTCTCCCGACCTTCATTTTAACAGTGGTCTAAATTGCAGAAGCCCGTAAGCCCTGCAGTGTTAGAATGCTTTCCGGCTTGCTCAAATTCTTGACATTATATCACAGGTTTGTTGAAATATATTTAATGCCAAGCACCAGTGTTAAGAATTATGTCTTTTTCATCGGAATGCCTTATTTGGATAACTGTTTCCAATGGTTTTATTTTTCTACACTACAGTGTCGCAAAATGCCACCAAAGAAGAAGGATGATGGGGCAAATGCCCCCCCTCCACTCATTGGACGAATAGGAACAAATCTGAAAATTGGAATCGTGGGACTGCCAAATGTGGGGTAATCACTGTAATCTTATTTGAAAGTGTTTAAAATGCCACATATATAAATATCACTTAATATTACCATCAAATAATGGTGAAATTTGGCTCATTACAGGGTTCGAATTTAGACTCGCATACTCGCAAAATGCGAGCGACATTTACAAATTGCGAGTGACTTTTATTCAAGCTCGCAAAATTCTGTGAGTGACTTTTTCTAGACCACAAAATGTTTAAAGGAAAGCAGAATAAACATGAACTTTACTCCGCTACGTAGTCGAGTGTCAACAGCCTAACAGTAAGTTTCAAAAAAAGAACAAATACGGAAAAGGCCGAGTTTTATCTCGAATCTTTCCGGGATGCTCCGAGGCATGCATTATACAAAGTGAATACGAATGACGTTATCACCTAATTCAGTAATTGGCTAAATTTAGCGCTTTCGCGCACTATATGTAAACCCCATCATCCTTTGAATATATTTTCGCCCAACTGTCAAAATGAATAGACTTCGTGGATCGATATATTTCATGGTCCAAAGTATCCACGCTACATTTACTGTTGTTTTTTTTATTTCAAATTTATAATGTTAGTGATTTTAATACTTACAGACTTAATGAAATCTGTAGCGTGCTTGTCGAATGGGTATTAAATTACCCGATGGCGAGGGTAAATATACAAAGTGAACAATGTCAAATTATTGGACAGCTTTGTTATCAAAAAGCTGCCAGCATCAGATGAGTCTTTCCGTACCCACCAAATAGAATAAGCCATCAACAAGTTCTAGTAGTCGAGTCACTCAAGATTGATACTTTTTAATATTCATAATATGTCTTAGGTGTAAATTTCTACTTTAATTAGACAATATTATAAGGGAATAAAGCAAATAATAAAATTGCAAGTTGATTTTTCATTTTGCGAGTTGCCTCAAAATGCACTCGCAAAATTTTGTGAAATCGTGCTCCTCAAAGTTAAATTCGAACCCTGCATTAGCAATCCCAAATAGACAACTTTTTACACATTAGTGGTAGGAAAAATCACTGAAAATCATAATGTTTACATTTCTTGATTCCATCATTTCATAAATGCCAGGATTTTTAGCAATTTTCCAATAATCATTGATTTAAATATCTAGCTGTTTCAAAACTAAGTGTCGTTGGACCTAGGCCTCATTCAAAAATATGTGAGAGAAGTCACTTGACTGAAAATCGAATGTCAATACCCATGCTGTGACTGGTTTTGACTGTCATGGGCTCTTCAAGATACAAAATGTATATATAGGGCAAAATTAAATTTATTATATGAAAAGTATATCATTATATAATATTTGTTGTAACCAAGTTTTTTGTATACTTCAGAAAGTCTACATTCTTCAATGTTCTCACGAAAAGCCAGGCCAACGCAGAAAATTTCCCATTCTGCACCATTGATCCCAATGAAAGTAAGTACAATTAACTTATTATGATTTAATGTTATCACTTATTTTAAAGGGACTATACACCAGATTGGCACAAAAAAGTTTTTTTCTGTAACAAATCTCAGGACAATTATTTAATAAAAATTTTTTCTCTTTGATATCATAATTGTAAAAAAAGTCCCCAAATGTAAAAAAAAAAATCGAGGCGGAGACCGGGTTCGAACCGGTGTCGCCAAAATTGCAGTCCAGTGTTGTATCCACTGTGCTACGAAGGCTTACCCTAAATTGTTGGAATATTTAAGCTATATACCTGTCTTGGTAATATCACATGATAACATCGACTAGCCAATCACGCATAAGAGCTAATTCTACTAGGTAGACATACCTAGCAATCTATTTTAAAGGGGCTGTACTCTGTATGATAAAATAGTGGGAAAAAAAGCAAATTGTCGAAAACTGAAATACACTTGGCATCGATGTGTACAATGCATTGGAACTTACTAACTGAAGTACCACATAGTTTACAATTTATTCAAGTTTAGCAGTTATTTCGTAT